>NC_056726.1:1970595720-1970888220 GCF_019279795.1 Protopterus annectens
CATTACATCATTACTCCCATTAGCAAGACAATACAATAAATTAATAACTATGACTATATGGTAACACACACGTTACACATGAGAGCTAGTAATGTACGAGTTCGGCAACATTATATTACAAATAGGACGGTTTAGTGATTGGCGTTGCCGTAGCAGGCAGATCACAGGAATGATTCCACTATTTCATAGTGAGAAAGTCCTCACAATTTATTTTTTGATAACAGCACTGACTTTGGACAAAGTACACACTTCTGCATTTTTTCAGATTTGTCCTTTCCCTCTTATCACAACCTATTATTCTATCTACTGTCGAGGTTTGTAGGGGCACTTTCATGTTAGTTATGTCTGCAAAAGGAATGCATGTGTTACAGGAAATGTACTTCTACATATACATGTATGCTTGTCTGTATGCATATATACTTATAACGAACTCGCTGACCTCCACGAGGCAGTCCAGTTAGAACCAGGCCATCCAACCCTGACACACCTGGATCCATAATTTCATACCCATGTTGTGTCATTCGGCTGTTCCCAGTTAGGGGTCGCCACTGTGACTGGCAGTAGATTTTTACGTGCCGAGTTGCCAGCCCTGATGCACAACCTTCAACGAAGGTACACCCATTCATGCATGTCTCCACACAGAAGACGCTTTAGCTGAGAATCGAACAGGACAACATCTTACTATGAAGCGACAATTATACAAATGTAAAATAGGGACACGGGGAATCTAATTGTGATAGTTCTAGGGACGGGACTCAACATTCCACTACGTGCTTGTGTGTTTACTACTTTGATTTTATTTCAATGTTCGTGGCCACTCTTGTATGCTTAGCATACATTTCAGTATCCACGGGCACTGAATTCATTGCTTACTATTAGAGGCAGGCTCTAATAGTAAGCATTGTAAGTGTGCAACTGTGGGGGCATGTTTAAGTCTCTGTAGAGCTCTTAAATACGCCCCCTGCACTCGCACACGTTTCCTGTGCATGTCGGGGGGTGTGGCAATGCACCCTCATAAATATTCATATGGTGCTGCTGCACCATCTGTAAGGACGATGCTCAGTGCAAGGGTAAAACCATCCTTGCGCCGAGCTTCATGAATCCCGGGGACTTTCATTTACAAAAGGTACCTTTTGTATGGACATCTGATAAGTTATAACTACAGCATATGCAAATATACACTCATTTATCTACTGTCCTTGTTGTTTTCTGAAAATCAGCATTTGATACACGTGTCACATTTAGTCCCCTTTGTTACCATGTTGCTTTTATCCTGCTCACATCATTTAACAGCATTTCCATTTTTGATTATGTACTTAGGTCAATACAGTGAACAGGATTCATTTTGGTACATCAATATGAAGAATTATTTCTGACCAAAATGCTCTTTCATGCAATAACTACTTTAGATATATTATACTATTTTTAGATATATATGCAATTTCATGCATTAATACTGTTTCAATCATATTTTCTGTATTGTTAACTGAGTGTAATTTCTCTCTTCCTTGCTCGTGTCTCTTAGATATATGTATAAAAGCTTACAGAAGTATCTGTTCAACTTCTTTTAGTTGCATTTTTACCTAATACAAACTTCTAGCTAAATTGTTACACTTTTTACTCACATGCTGCTCTCAACATCATTGGAATCAAGTTACAGCTGTTGAACTATTGTGTCTCCCTATTACTAAAGTACTATCTCTCTCCTACCTTTCTCCCCTGTCTCCAGCTTTCAGGCCCTGTGTTATCCACTGTGGATACGCCCGTGTGGACGCCTAGACATACACTGTAATTATTCCAAGCTCAACCAATCCTTCAAGCAATATTTATAAACTCTGCTGCCTCATCCCTTTTACTGGACTAGAACCAAGCCTCTCCTTGAAGGAACCAAGGAAGTATGTGCATCAGTTGCTAAACCTACACTATTACAGTTATTTAAGCCCTGCTAGGTGTTGAGAACGCTTCCTTGCCAAGAAAGCCAGCAGCCAACCTTTCCTCCAATTTCCGTATAACCATACTTCCTCCTCTCCTAGCTCCCTGACCTATATCGTCCCCCTTCTCCCCTATTTAATCTACCCCAGGAATAGCCTTGGTGGAGCCACAGGTGCATCTCACCATCTGTCCACTAGATGGCACCCTCTCTCCACTAATTTAATTTCAATTCAATATTTCTCTTGTATTCAGCCCAATCTCTAACTTTACTTTTTCCCTTTAAAAGCACCAAAGTTCTAACTTTACTTTCCTCTCTTAAATCACCATAGCCCTCTCTATCCGACTATACCCCTGTCACCTGTACTTACCTGTCTGCATTCCACACTCCACTGATAGGTTCTTGATCTTCTCTTGCCTTCCTTGGCTCAACCCGCTCCGTTCGCCCTACGGGCTCACTCCGCTCCCCTACCCTGCCCCCAAATCTCACCCGCCCCCCAGCACCTCTACCTTTATCCTCCATAAACCACACCCACCACTACAATTACCCAATCAATCTCACACACCATCTCCCTTACCCCGCCCACTCTAAGCTCTAATCACTTCACTAACAAACACCCAAAATCACCACTACATCAAAGAATACACAACATCCCACTACCTTCTCTAATATAAAAACCTTGCCAGCTCCTTTATACATATAATCACTCTTGTAACTACTTAACAACTCTTAACAACCTCATCCCATTATGCTTAAAAAAACTTTACACATCTCCTTTCTACTACTGCTACTTCTACAGTGTTCCTTTATTCTCTACCTCACCCAGCCCATTAATATCTACCATTCCCAATCCTTCCACACAACCAACCATCTTATCTTACCTCTCCAACACTCACACACCCCAATTTCTCCACACCTATATCCTATAAAAAACAATCTACTTTTTCCATATAAACTGTTTACCTCACAACGATATTCCACTCCCATAGTAAATAGCAATTCTTCCAGTATCATAACTGAGCCCAATGCACACTCTAAACTTTCAAACCACCTCTCTAACTCCATCCTATACCTAATCACCACCCTATTATCAGGAGATATCCACCCTAACCCAGGTCCCTCCACCTCAGCAACTATTAATAACTCCATATTACTTACTTCTTTAAATTCCCAAAGCATAGTCAACAAAATCCCAAATCTGCATGCCTGGCTTACACACAACAAACCTGACATCCTATCCATCTCTGAAACATGGTTAAAACCCCATATAAAAGACTCTGAAATAATCCCACCAAACTATTCTATCATTAGAAAAGACAGGTCTCATAAAAAAGGGGATGCTGTAGCTCTCCTATACTTATCCTCACTATCAGTTACTCCCTATAATAAACCCACTCCCCACTTTAATAACGCAGAATTACTACTAACGTTACTTCAAATCAGCAAACACAAGCATATATGTATAGCCTCCCTTTATATTCCCCCAGGTGATAACATTTCTACACTTGAAGACATCCTCTCCTGGCTCTCCAAAAACATCAGCAATGAAACTATAATCCTAGGAGACATGAATATCAATTGGGCCTCCATTCAGTCTCCCTCAAATCCACTTAACATTAACCTCTACAACTTCTCTCAGCTCATCAACTCTATAACCTCAAAAAAATCCTCCAGTGGCAGTATCCTAGACTGGATCTTAGTTTCTCACCCCATTACTTCTCCAACAGTGGTACTCTTCCCGATCCTCTTAGTGACCACTTACCCACATTTACACACCGCCTCCCCTCACCTCTTCATCGTACCCATAATGTTATTACTACTCGTAACCTAAAAAACTTTAAACCTACAGCTTTTTCTAACTCTCTGAAAGCAATAAATTGGAATAGTCTAAAAACACTTCCTCTAGATAATGCAGTCGCCCATTTCAACACTACCTTCTCAAACCTCCTAGACCATCACGCTCCCCTAAGAACAAAAAGAATAAAAACCAAAACTGCCCCCGGCTTACCAAAGATACACTTACTACAATGCAACACAGAGACAAACTCTGGACACACTACCAGAAAAATAAGACCCCCCTCCTCTACAATGAACACAAAACACTTTGAAATAAAGTAAAAAAGCTGATCACCACTGATCGACAAAATTACTTCTCCTTGCTCCAAAACAACAATAAAACTAACCCTCAGAAATTCTGGAAAGTCATCTCCACTCTCCTAAATCCCAGTAAACCAGTCACCCGCACCCTAAACCCAAATGCTCTTGACATAGACCTGGCTACTCAATTTAACTCTTTCTTCATTGATTCTATTTCTAAATTAACCTCATCTTTCTCTAACATCTCCACTCCCTCCAAATTACCCCCACCCTCATCCACTCACCTTCCACCACCATCCAAATTACCCCCACCCTCATCCACTCACATTCCACCACCATCCACTAGTTCACCCCCTCTCCCATCTTCTCATTCTGCACCCTCCACCTCCTATCCCACTCTCCCTCCCTCCTCATCACTCCCACCTCCAAATACCCCCTCTTCCCACTCCTCACTTTTCTCTTTAAAACCCATACCCACCTCTACCATAAAAAAAACTTCTTCTAAAACTGAAACCAGGTTCAAATGCTCCTGATAATATTCCTTTACAATTCCTCAGCATAGCTGCCGAAGCAATTGCCTACCCCATTAGTATTTTAATAAACCGTTCTATCCAAGAAGGCACAGTCCCCCAAATTTGGAAAAAGGCCTTTATCATACCCTTACATAAAGGAGGCAATAATAACAATGTCACTAATTTTTGTCCCATAGCTACCCTGTCTCCCATCTCTAAACTCCTTGAAAAGTGTATCCAACTACAATTCCTACCATACCTCATTGATAAGGACCTATTAACTCCCACACAACATGGTTTCAGACCAGGCCACAGTACTATGACAGCCCTCCTCTCCTTCCTGGAAACTGTAAACAAATCCCAAGACTCTGGTCATATTGTTTCTCCCCTTCTACTGGATCTCTCTAAGGCCTTTGATACTATCTCCCACAGTCTTCTTATAGATAAACTCTCTAAGCTTAACCTATCTCTCTCTTCTCAGAACTGGTTCTCCAGCTACTTATCCAACAGATATCAAGCAGTAAAATGGAAAAAGGCCACCTCCTCATTCCTTAATACACTAACTGGTGTTCCACAAGGGTCCATATTAGGTCCCCTCCTCTTTAACATATTTATTAATGACTTCCGTAAGTCTATCCCATTCTCTAACATCATTCAATATGCAGACGACTCAACTATTATTTGCTCTGCCACTTCTGTCCCTTTACTTCTAAAGCTAACTCAAGATGCTTTTTCAACCACTGAACAATGGATGAAAAATAATCACTTAGCACTCAACGCTTCTAAAACCAAAGTCACCCCTATCAACAAAAACACATTTTGTATCACTAGTCATAACAACACAACTCTGGAACTGGTATCAGAGACAAAGCTACTTGGCATGCTAATTGATAATCAGCTTAAATTTAATTCCCACATACAACTAAATATCAAAAAAACCCATCAAAAACTAGGTATGCTCTATCGACAAAACCATTATCTTACACCCACCACTAAACTCACCCTCTCTACATCCTTTCCCATACCCTCCCTTCTCTATGGAGCTCCACTCCTAACTAATCTACAATCCTCTCTGATAACTCAACTCTCATGTTACAACAAAATCGCCAAGTTCGCTACTAGCCATAAGTCCTCCACTCACCATTGTTCTTCTCTCCATAAACTAAACTGGCTAGAACTACCTACTCACCTTATCTATACCCAACTCACTTTAGCACACAAGCTCATTCTCAACCCCTCACTCTGTCCCTCCCTCTCCTCTGCCTTTAAAATGCATCAACCTGACAGAGTACTACGGTCCAATAACCAAAATCTTCTAGAAATATACAAACCAGCTCGCCCCCCAGGCAAACACCTTCTATCCTTTAGTCTAGCACAACTCTGGAACTCCCTACCACCACACATTCATGCTACCCCTACTTACTCTATCTTCAAAAAAACTCTTCACTCATACCTAGTATCCCAGTGGGAATGCTCCAGCTGCCAACCCACATACCTCACACTGCAAATTTTCTTTCCCCCCCTTTTTCATTAACATTGCTCCTTCTAACTTCTCCTCAAACTCATAAACTGTTTGTTATTTACTTGCAAACTGGATATTATTCTAGTCTACACCTCTTACTTCAAACTTCCTATATATTAATGTTCCTATATATATCTTGTAATCATTCCTTAAAATTCTGCACTATCTGTTCATTTATCTAAAACCTATACTGTTTGCAATGTTTGTTCTTGTCTAATCTAATTGTATATTTTCAATCTATGTCATATTGTTATATTAATTGGTCTGCGCTATATTATAACACATGTAAACTTATTATCTACATCATTTTGTAACCTTGATTGTTTATGGAGCTTTTCTCCCCAGGACTCCATTGAAAACAGGTTCACTTTGGCCCAATTAACTATCCTGGTAAACCAACTGCAAATAAATAAAAATAAATAAATAAATTACATTCATTACCTAACTACAGTTTCTCTGTTTAGCTTTCCCTGCTTCTTGCTTGTGAAGTAATCCCTTATATATGAATATAGTTTCCCCCTTTAGCTTCCCCTGCTTCTTGTTTGTGTACTGATCCATATATCTGAGTACAATTTCCATGTTTAGCTTCACCTGCATATTAATTCTTTCATAAAAGTACCCTTGCCCTGTATTATGCTGTGTGTGTGTAATTACTCACCAGGTTTGCTGCAGGAAGCACCTTTTGTTTACATTGTGTGCTCGACCTTCCTTGCACCTTTTCATTGCCACTAATACTTGTGCTGGCCAGGAATAGGCATTGCTAAACATGTAGGCTTTCACAGCAACTTGTATGGTCAATAAGCACTTCTCTACTCATCACACTAACACACACACAAATCATGTAGGCATAGCGAGAAGGATGCATGCTTGTTAATGAATCCCAATGATTGCCTGTCTCTGTGCAGTTATCTTTAGTATAATCTATAAAGGAAGAGATGTTTCTCAACCTGCACATACCAGTTCTAAGGTTATATATGGTGGAATCACGGCAAGCATTTAATAGCAAAGGAAGAACAAGTAGAATCCACATTTGTTATTATAAAATCAAGTAGGTTACAGTGCATGAAGCACTTTGATTATTCTCCAAAACTGAGATAAAATAAAATTAGTAATTCTTCTCTAGCACAAAATCTGACCTTAACAGCACTTAGGTGTGCTTAACGAAACCTTGCTAAGGGCACCCTAAGTGATGTTAAGATCAGATCTCTCTCTCTAGGAACTAACAGTGGACAGGGTAGGCCAGTAAAGAATAGTAGCAGAAGGTAAAACAGTAGTTAACATTTCACTTTGCCACACTAATAAATAAAAAGTGCAGCAGTGCGAAGTATCTAATAGCTTTAAAAAGCTATTTTACCTTCCACCAGAGGAGCACTTTGTTTCTACCTGCTGTACCTCTTAATTGTCCCAGATTATACAAAATGTCCCTGATTTTGCATCACATTTTGGCCCTGCCTCTCAAAATATTTGTTATTCTGGTCAATCACTGAGGATTATATTCCATAAACAATGCCAGTCATTACAGTTTCATAATTATTATTGTTCAGAAAGTGCAAGTGGATGCAAAACGTGTTGTTCTATGAACTTTTTAAGAGAATTTGAGGAATATCTAAAAAAATATTCCAGATTTTGATCTTTTGCCTCTCACCCAATATTTTTGGATCTGCCCAGATTTCTTAAGGAAAGAAACAGAGATGTGTGTGTTGCCGTCTATTTGACAGTGCTCACTAAGTGCTCTATTGGCTTTCAAAGTCAGTAAAACACTTTGCAGTCCTACACTCCTACATTTTATAGGTTCATAGGTGATTACTAGGCTAATGGCACAAGAACCTTTACAAACCTAGCCAATAATGCCCAGGATATGAAAATATTATATCTTGATTCCCCAGATACAGGATAGGGTTGTATCATGGTAGTGTGTCTTTGGGTGTTGGAGACCCGAGTCAGTTTACAGACTGTCTCTGTCCTTAAGGGACATGGGCAGTTCCCCAGGAGTGAATTCATGGTTCCCAATCCATTTATCCAAATTCTTTTTGAAGAGAGTGAGGGATGCACTTAATTTTACGAAGATGAGAAGTTTATTCCATAGACGAGGTAGCCTTTGGGAAATTAATCTGTCTCTTCAGCAAGCTCTGTTAGAGTCACAAATAAGGTTTTCCTCAGAGCTGGATTGGAGAATGCCTTGTAAGTCAAGCATAAGTTCCCTCTCAATAAACGATATGAAATGGAGTAAAGGGATAGGGCTTTTAGTTGGTCTGCATAAGACATGTGTTTCATGCTTTGTATTTTTTTAGTGAGAAACCCTCTGGGGCCACTCCAATTGGTGTAAGTGCTTGCTTAGGTACATGCAGAAGGGGGCATTGTACTCAGTTATGGGTCTGATGAGGGCAGAGCACAATGGCACTGTGACTTCCTTTGATCTTGATGACATGCCTTTATTTATAAGTTGAGCCACACAGAAGGATTTCCTCACAACTGTAGCTACCTGGTGGTCAAAGTTTAGGTTACTATCTATCTGTGTTCCTAGGACCCTCATCATTGAGTCTACTTTTAGAGGTGTGCTAACAATATTGTGATTTGCAAGGACATCTGATTTACTGAAGGGTATGAGTATGCATTTTTTAGCATTTAGTCTCAGTCCATAGTTTTGGCACCAGTCATTTGTTATTTTTAGGCCTGTTTGTAGGATGTCAACATCATTTGGGGATTCAATGATTAATCTCAGCTTACAGTTATCAGTGAACTTGGTGAGCCAGATGCTCCCAACATTGGCCTTCACTTCAGAGAAATGTATACCAAACAGGAGGGTCCCAGCACTGAGCCCTGTGGGATACTGCTAGTAACAGGTTTCTTATCAGAAGTGGATTCACCTATCCAGACAACATTTATCCTGTCAATGAGAGAGTTGGCTATCCATCTGATGATGTAGGGGTTTATGCCTAACTCAGTAAGTTTATCTGTATTCCCCAAGTGAGGGATTGTGTTAAAAGCTTTGGCTAGGTCTAGCTAAGTGGTGTGTACCTTTTTACCTGCATCCATGGCCCTGGTGACTATCTCAAATAAGTCTACCAAATTGACTAGGCCAGACCTCCCTTTGACAAAGCCAAATTGAGTCTGGTCCAGTTTTTGGAATGTTTCTATGTGTCATTATTGAGCAGCTCCATGACAATTCTCTCCATGCCTTGCAGATAAGACTGGTCAGGCTTATAGGTCTGTAGTTCCTTGAGTCAGTTGTTAGGCCTCCCTGTGCAGAGGAATGACTGCTGCAATCCTCCATTCCTCTGGTACAAAGCCTGTATGGAGACTGTGGTTAAAGAGGTTTTCTAGTTGCTATTTAAGAAGCATCTTGGAATGTTGTCCAGACTAATAGATGCTGGATTTTTGGCTTTAGGGAGTGGGGTAAGGGCTTGTTCCCTTGTAATGACTGGTAGGGGGATGCTTGTAGGTATTTCTTTGGGTGCGGTATGAGGTGATGCGAGGAGAAATTTGAACCAAACTTGTTGGTCAGAAGGTTTGATATAGTTTCAGGCTGGGCGTAAGTGTTGTCATTAATGACTTACTCATCACATTGCTGAGCATTTCCCTTGAGGTTACAAACATAATTAAAAAAGCCTTATGGTTATCATTCACCTGGAAAGCTACCTTTGCATTGCAGTTTGCTTTGGCAGATTTGACCAGTACTCTAATTTGTTTGTTCATAGGTTCATAGGTTCATAGGTTCATACTAGGCTATCTGCCCTAGGGCATTTATAAGCCTAGCCAGAGTGTGTGTGGCTTTCACCACCCCTTAGGATGAGAATACTACGCCCATTTAGGGTTTAGTTTACTGTGCCTCTGTCTAGTAGTGACACAGAGATGACCCCCGGGGTAAAACTATGATCTCCCATCCACTCGTCAAGATTTCTCTTGAATAGAGTTAGTGAGGGGCTCTGCCTAACATGGATTGGGATTCTGTTCCAGAGTGTAGGGAGCCTCTGGGTTATGAATCTGTCCCTCCAGCACGTCCTATTTATTTCTGTGTTGAGGTTTAAGTCTCTTGCTCTCATGGCTCTGATGGATTTGGATTTTCTGAGATGGAGCATGTCCATTAATTCCGGATTGGACATGGCCTTGTACGTCAGGCACAGGTCACCTCTGAGTAGGTGGTATGCGACTGAATAGAGCTGGAGTTTTTTCAGTCGGGCAGCATATGACATATGTTTAAGACCCTTTATCCTCTTGGTGAGGAACTTTTGGGGTCTTTCCAACTGCTGCAGATGTCGGGTTAGATACATCCCAAATGGGGCATTGTACTCAATCATTGGCCTGATAAGAGGAGAGTACAGGGGCACAATGACCTCTCTTGATCTAGATGTGAAACCCTTCATGATAAGGTGGGCAATATAGAAAGTCTTCCTAACCACTTTGGCAATGTGAGTGTCAAATGAGAGGTTACTGTCAACCTGGGTCCCTGATTACCTCTTCCGTACTTAATGGATTACCACCTATGTGGTAATTTGTGGGTACCTTGTTTTTCCCAAAGGGTATGACTATACATTTTTTGGCGTTCAGTTTAAGGCCATGGCTCTGGCACCAATTATCCGTTTCTATGAGGCCTCTCTGAAGGATGTTTGTGTCCGCTGGAGTATCAATTATGGCGCCCAGTTTGCAGTCATCTGTGAACTTTGTCAGCCACAATCCTCCTATGTTTGCCTGTACCTCGGAAAAATAAATGCCGAACAAGAGGGGTCCCAGGACTGAGCCCTGTGGGCCACTGCTTGTGACTGGCTTGGAGTCTGACATACCTCCAGCAACTCTGACCCTGTGGGTTCTGTCCTTGAGCCAGTTTGCAACCCATCTCATGACATATGGGTTTACATTTAAGCTGGTGAGTTTGTCTATGATGCCCGAGTGGGGTATTGTGTCAAAGGCTTTTGCAAGGTCAAGGTAGGCTGTGTGAACTGCCTTACCCTCATCAATGGCCTTAGTGACTGTTTCAAAAAAGTTGACCAAGTTCAAAAGGAAGGATCTGCCCTTGACAAAGCCAAATTGGGTAGGATCCAATGTCTGTAGGTCCCCAATGTCTTTGTTTATGAGTTCCATAATGATCCTCTCCATAGCTTTGTAGACCAGGCTCATCAAGCTTATGGGGCGGTAATTTCCAGGGTCCGTAGAAGCACCGCCTTTGTGAAGTGGGACCACTGTTGCCGTACGCCTCTCTTTGGGTACGTATCCTGTAGTAAGGCTAAGATTAAACAGCAGTCTTATGTGTGGGTTTAGTTCCTCCTGGAGTTCATGTAGCACACAGCCCGGGACACCGTCTGGTCCCATTGATGCTGTGTTTTTAGCTTTAGAGAGGGCGGCTCTCACCTGGGCATCTGAGATGTTAGGGAGGCTACACTCTGCTGGGATAGTTATTTCTCCTTTTGGGGGGGAGGGGGAGGAGAAATTTGCACTGAACCTGTCTGCCAGAATGTTGGCAATGTCAGTGGGATCAGTGTATTTTGTGTCATTTTGGACTAACTCTGAGCATATCTGGGAGTTTCCACCCAGGTTTCTAACATAGCTAAAGAAGGCCTTGTGATTGTCTTTTGTGTCTTTTGCGATTTTTCTCTCAAAGTTGACCTTGGATGATTTTATGAGTGATCGTAGTTTTTTGATAGTACTGATCAGAGATGCCTTCCCTTTTTGGGATTTTGCTCTGTCATGTAGTAGCTTCCTCCTTCTGTTGTAAAGTTTGTTTATGGCTGGGGTCCACCAGACCGGGCGCCTGCCTTTGGGGGAATGGGTCTTGGTTTTATTTGGGATTGCATGATCCATGCATTCTTGAAGGTGCCCATAAAAGGCATTTGTAAAGGATTCAGCAGTGTGGGTTGTGGTTTCCACTGGCCCAGGGACCTTGAAGGATACCACTTCAGTCTTAAGAAGTGTGAAGTTGGCTTTTGAGAAGTTCTTCACTGTGGTCTTTTGTGCAGGGGGTGGGGGCGGGATGTGGATTTCCAGTGAGATTAATTTATGGTCTGATCTTACCAATGAGGGATATACTTCTGGTGTGGAGCATTTTGTCCCCATGTTTGTGATGATCAGGTCTAGTACATTGTCTCCTCTTGTGGGAATGGTGACTAGTTGTTCCATTGCATTTGAGTTTATGAATTCTAGGAACCTTTGGGCTAGGGTGTTGGGGCTTGAGTAATGTTCCCAGTCTATGTTTGGGTAGTTGAAGTCTCCCAATATGATGGTATTTGGAGAGACATTCATACTCTCCAGCGTCTTCAGGAAGGCTGTGAGGGGTTCCTGAGTTTGAGAGGGTGGTCTGTAGCATGCTACAAACTGTAAGGCAGTTTTGCCTATGGTTAGTTGCACCTGGATGGTCTCCGATGCTTCGTGCGTAGCCACTAACCTGGAGGTGTGGGTATCTTTGATGAATATGTATACTCCTCCTCCTTTTGTGGTTCGGTCCAAGTTTTGGGGCCGGAAAGCATGATATGAGGTAAAACCTGATAGTGCTGGGGTGCTCTCAGGAGCCTTGAACCAGGTTTCAGTCACTGCACAGACATCGATGTTTTCCATACTGAGGAGGGCTTCGAGGGCATGCATCTTGAGGTTTAGACTTCTGGCACTGAGCAACATTACCCTTAGTTTTTTTCCACTTGTGTTTTCTAGGGAGGTAGGTTTGTCATTTGAGCCTTGCCTAAAAAAGGCACTATGGGGGTGGCAAGAGCCTTGGCCAATATCCGGAAGCCCAGGGGTGACAGGTGCAAGCCATCCCTTGCAAAGCAGCGTGGCTTGTCGAGCATGTCATCCCAAGCAGACAGACATTGGATCCCCTTAGAATGACACCAGTAATTAAGCCAATTGTTAAAACTGATCATTTTGTCTTTGTACTGTGGCATCATTCTTGGTGAGGGTAAGATGCTGCTCAGGGTCAGGGTCATATCGGCCTGGGCTACATAATCAGAGAGCTCCTCTATGTCTCTTTTCATGTAGTCCAGGGAGGTACGTCTCAGGTCGTTCACACCGGCATGTACAATGACTGAGTCATATTTGTACTTGCTGTGGAGTGACCTGAGTGCTTGTGTTATGTGGCGGATTCTAGCTCCCGACAGGCAGCTTACTGTGACCTTTTCCTTGCTCAGTCTGGTGAGCGGGACGTCAGTGTGTCTGACTATGGAGTCACCTATTACAAGTGTGTCTGGCATGTTGTTTGGCCTTAAGGGCTGTGACTGTTTAGCACACTGACTTTGTGAACTATGTGTTGCATGTGCTGTGTCTTGAGGTGGCGGTTGCTTGGGTGTCTGCTTTGGAGGCCTCTGTTGTTTTGGTAGATTTTTAATCAGCGCCTCCGAGTATGTTTTTGTGTGTTTATGTGTTTGGTTTGCAGTTGTGATAGGTCTATGTGAGACTGGGTTTGTGTTGTGCGTGGTTACCTTCTCCTCCTGACTGGCTTTGCCAGTACTGAATTGAGAGAGCTCAGCCTCCAGTTTGGCTATATAGTTGCATCTCTCACATATATTTGTATTTGTTGGGAGGAGGAGAGGGTTGTCTGTGTACATGAGGCAATTGTAACATTGCCTCAAGATTCCCAGATTCACCAGCTGAACAGGAGAGGACACCAGCAACTGACCCTTCGACATGCTAGAATAGTGAAAAAGATTGCTGTGTAACTGAGTCAGAAAGGATCTATAGGGAAATGGGTACTCAAGGGAATCTAGGTGAATGAAGTACTTTATTTTGTTTAAGAGTGCTTTACCTGTATAAAAAAATGCTTTAGGAGCAAGTGCTGAGCTTTTCAGTTAGAGTATAGGCTGTTTAGATTGCAAGTAGAGCAGTTCTAAGGGAAAAATTGAAGAGTAGACTTTACGGAGCCAGAAATAGTTTAAACTTGATTAACCGACTGGTGAGTGTCTTTTTGCACTGATTTGTCTGTCCCTTATTGGCTTTAGACAGGATTTTTTTTTTGAATACCCTGTTTATGCTAGGGGTCCACCAGGGTGTTTTAATTTGGGTTCCTATTATATGGTCGAAGACACATTCCTTCAAATGCATCCTGATCGAACTTGAAAGCAAGAAACAGCAAAATAGTGAAATGGCATATAAGTGATTTCATTCCCTGGGAAAGAAATTTCTTGGCTGACTCTGTTACTTTGCCGTTTTTGTCACTGTAGTGCAATCTCAGTGTTGGTATATTTAAGTAGGGGGATGTGGGGGGCACAGCCCGCCACATTGGGGGGGGGGGGTGAGGGGCAAAGCCCCCCACTTTATGTACTGTTTTTATTTATTTTTTGTGGAACAGCGATTTTTTTTTTCCCCTTGGAAAAAATTGCTGTTCTAAGTGTTCGGGATTGTAAGGTTTCACTTACATGGGGTCGATAAATCAGCTTTCGCTTTTTTAAGCATTCGCTGATTTAATATAGACCCTTTATTTTTGCCAGTAATCATAGGTTTTATTTGGACAGGTACTGCCTCCTCTATGCAGCTATGAATGTGGTTGTACAGTGCCCTTGTGTACAACTCAAAGTAGGCCTCAGTGCCATCAGTGTTTGGAGGAGGTTGGAAGTTTAATAAGCTGTCACTTAGTTTGAGGTAATTGGCTTTAGCAAAATTTGTAACAGGTTTGGAGTTTGATGGGGGTTCTAGGTTTGTTTTAATACTAAAGGATATCATTTTATGGTCATATCTTACCAGGGAGGAATTAATGCATGAGAGGAATCATTATCCCCCCATGTTCATGATTAGTAGGTCTAAGATATCTGTACCTCTATTTGAGGAGCTAACTAGTTGCTCCAGGGCATTTGCATTGACGAAGTCCAAATGCCTCTGAGAAAGTGAATTATGGGTCATATAAGTCTTCCAGTTTATGGAGGGGTAGTCGAAGTCACCCATAAGTATGGTGCTAGGCCGAACATTAACAAAATCCAGTAGGTTTAAGTAGGAGCTGTGGTTTTCCAGAATCATGTTAGGAGATCTGTAGCTATTAAGAATATGATAGGGGGTCGCACCTATGGTTAGCTGGGCATGGAGTAGCTCAAGACAGTCATGTTGTTAGACTGGTCTAGCAGTGTACTTGTCCTTTTTGAACACTGAGACACATCCTCCATTTGTTTTATCCTGAGCTGATGGGGATCAAAATGTGTGAAAGGCATTGTAGCCTTTGATAGCCAAGGTGCTTTCCATGGTTCTGGACCATGTTTCTGTGACTACACATATGTCTGCATTCTCCAGGGTGAGGAATGTTTCCAGATACTGTAGTTTTTTTATTTAAACTCCTGGCACTGAGCAGCAGTACCTTTAAGTAGTTGTGAGTGATTTTTTTTTATGTTGTAGGGTTTAGCAACTTGGCACAGCCTAAAAAAGGCACTATGGGAATAGATAGTTTTTTCCAGTAACTGAAAGCCAAGTGGTGACAAGTCCACACCACCTGTGGCAAAGCATCGTGATTTGTCAATCATGTCACCCCAGGCTGACAGATATTTGCTCCCCTTGTTGTGACACCAGAAACTAAGTCAATTGTTGAAATCAATCATTTTTGGCTGGTACTGTGGCATCATCATAGTTGAAGATAGGATGCTAATCAAGGCAAGATTTATACTCACCTGGGACACATATTCAGAAAGCACTTTCGTGTTTCTTTTATATAGTCCAGTGAGGTACTTCTTGGGTCATTTGCACCCACATAGACTATTGGACATGTAATACCAGTACTTGTGGTTTAAAGACTTAAGTACATGCATGATCTGGCAGATCCTGGCTCCAGACAGACAGCTCACTGTGATCTTCTCCTTGCTCAGCCTGGAATGGGGGACATCAGTATGTCTTACGCTGGAATCCCCAATAACTAGAATGTTTGGCATTGTGGTGTGTTGCCTTATGGGTTTGGGAGCAGGGCTACTATGATTTTCAGAGTTATGTGTTTTGTGAGGTGTTGTCTTTCTTGAGTGTGTGCAGGGCCACTGAGAGATGCTTTTAGGAGGTCTTGGAGGTGTGGGTAGATTACAAGTGAGTACCTCCGCATATGTGGGTCTATGTGTTTGTTCCTTTGTGTGGAAGTGAGTGTTTTTTGGTATAATGCTAACAACCTGGTTAGCATTTTTCAGGTGACAGCTTTACCTCTAATGAGATTGTGTATCTACATCTTTCACACACTGTGTTTGTTCTAAAATTAAAGGGTTGTCAGTGAGCAAGAGGTAGTTACTACACTTCCTCAGACATCTGCCAGGCCAGAAACAGAGATAACAGGGAAGCACCTATCCATTATACAAGATCCTTAGTAGATGGAAAGGAGTAGGGGAGAGTCACTTAAAGGTCAAACTGAGAGTGTTTACTACTATACTATTAGATGACCTGCAGTAGTACCGTCCTCTCCATAAACTGGCAGCTCTTCAAGCAGCTGCGAACAGTGGGAGACTATGGAGATCATTTCCTTAACAGTATTCTAAACTGGAGAGGTTTGCTTATATAGAAGACACATGGAACCGCATTTGCATGATATACCAGCAGGATGAAATACTTTTACACAGTTAAACCATCAGGCCAATCAGATAAACACATAATAAGCCTTCCACCAGCAGCTGCAAACTCAGGTGGGTTGAATTCAGCCCTCTGCTCCTACAAGAGTGCAAAAGAGCCCTCTTAATGTAAAACCGACTGGTTTTGAGCACAAGTACAGTAACAAATGTTTTACAACAAAAGTCAGAATTCCTACAGTATCAGGAATCCTTGGAAATAATTTCACTAACCCTGAGAAATGTTCACAAAATACAGAAAAAAGTATGTAAATGTAAAAGAACTTTAACAACACAGAAAAAACTTTGCAAAACTTAAAAATATTTTGGCAAACTCAGGAGAACTTTGCCAAAAGTGAAGGGTAGATCATGCCTGCTCAACCTGGTTAATTTCTTTAAGTCAGTCACCAGAGCTGTGGATGAGGGCAAGGCAGATCATACAGCCTACCTCAATCTGGCCAAGGCCTTTTCTACCATTCCCCACTCAGGAATTATTGATAGACTCACCAAACTAGGCATCAACCCCTAGATCATATAGGTGATCATATAGGTGAGTTCCAAATTGGTTCACAGATGGAACCCATAGTGTGAAAGTAGCAGACTCCAAGTCAGACTGCCTACCAGTCATGAGTGGAGTCCCACAGGGATCGGTCCTGTGTCCTCTCCTGTTTGGCATCTACTTCTCAGAAGTCCAGGACAACACAGAGAGACTCTGGCTGACCAAGTTCACTGAAGATTGCAAGCTGGGAGCCATTATTAACTCCCCAAGTGATGTAGACATCCTACAGAAAGGCCTCACTTAGACCAACGACTGGTGTCAAAACCATGACCTTAAGCTTAATACCAAAAAATGTGTTGTCAATCCCTTTAGGAAAAACTCAGTTCCCACTAATTACCACATTGATGGTAGACAACTGAACACGGAAGACATTATAAGAGATCTGGGCACACAGGTTGACAGCAACCTCTCCTTCATCCTTCTCCTCCATTGACACTGTGGTCAGAAAGTCCTTCTATCTGGCACATTTCATTACCAAGGGTTTTGCATCCAGGAAGAAAGAGGTCATCATCTCTCTCTACTCTTCCCTCATTAGACCAATCATCGAGTATAATGTCCCGCTTGGCATGTACCTCACTAAACAACTGCAACAGCTGGAAAGGCCACAAAAGTACCTCACAGAGAGGATCCTAGGCCTTAAACACATGCCCTACATGGACAGACTGAAAAAACTCCAGCTTTTCTCTGTCTCATATCATCTATTAAGAGGCAATTTTGCTTGACTTACAAAGCCATGTCTGACCCAGCCCTGTTAGAAATGTTACACCTAAAGAAATCCCAAACCCACTGCAGCACATGTTCCAGGGATTTCAACCTCATTACCACAATCAACCAAACATGCTGGAGGGACAGGTTCATAACCCAGAGACTGTCCATGTTCTGGAATAGAATTCCCATACATATCAAGCAGAGCACCTCACTGGCCCTTTTCAAGAGAAATCTTGATGTGTGGATGGGAAATAGAAAGTTCATCCTGGGGATCACCCCAGTGGCTCTACTTGATAGAGGCACCGGGAACTAATGGCGGCATGATGCTAGGGCACTTCTATGGGCTAGGCTTGTAAAGGCTCCAGGGCCATTGGCCTAATACACACCTATGAATTTATGAACTCACAACCACTTTTGCAGTATCAGACGATGTTAGGAAATATCGGAATATTGTTAAAACAACCTAAGAGCAGTACAGTAACAAACAGATAGCATTTCTTTAACAACTGCAGGCTGAAAAATAGTGATAGTTTTAGAAGCAATCCAGTTCTTGTAGGCACAGGTGTCCATGCCAGGCACAGGGAAGCTCTGAATAAATTTTCTTTTTTCTGTGACTTGTAGTACATGGAGCAGATAATACTCCATGCACTAACAAGAATTATGATCTGCTCACCAGTTATAACCCTCTGATATGTGTTCTCAACATAGAAGCCAAGATTCACCTCTGAAGCTTCTCTCTCTTGAGGAGAATTTCTTGGCATCTATGATTTGAACATATAATAAGCAGTTTATAATAGCAAATCTTATCATAATCCACTGTTTAGAATGGATGTTTCTCAGTCATTTTGATTAATGAAGGCCAGCAATAGTTTTGAGTATTTATTGTTAATATGATAATTTTCCTAGTCTGCAGTTGAGTCATTGGAGCTGAAGTCAGGATATTGCTTTCTCTTTTCAGTTATTTTCGGCTGCTAAATAATAATTGTGAATGCGTTCTGCAGCACCAGATGATCGTTAATTATAATTGATCTGCTAAGATTTTTTATAGGTAAGTATTCCAATAGAGGGATAGTTTTCTTTTAGCTTTACTTATGAAGTATTGAGACACAACTATCTGCACCATTTGGTTAACATTAATGAAAGGAAGTGAAACCCAACAAATTAGGTGCAAACATATGGGTCTTTAAACTGAATTTTGCTTATTTTGCAGAGGCAGGTATAATAACAGATACTATAGAGATAGAAACAGAACTCCTCTTGTTCAGTATCAGTACTTCCAGAGGTGATAGATGCAAGCCAGTGACTAGAACGCAAGCAGGTAGGTCACATGTCTTGTACCAGGCTGACAGTCATGAAATACTTTATGAAATAAGTGAGGATGTTAGCTCCAAACTTAAGTGACTAGTTGAGAACAAGATAAAATCGCACAATGTATGTTTTTTCCTAATAGTAAAAAACAATATTGTACAACTCCACCTTATTCTTTTGCATGTCAGTGAGTCTTGATCTAATCACATTGTCATTTATTGAGTGTAGTATGATTCTGCCATATCAGTTTTGGAAAAGTATTTAGTCAGTATCTATACCTCTTATTTTTGTTTCCAGTAAGCATGTGATCATCATTTGTTCCTTACAGAGACTAGTGAGGTATGTTTCTGTTACATGGACTATTGAGTCGCCAATTACAAATACAATATTGCTATGCTGGAGGTTTAGTAGATTTCTAATTGGATTTGGAGCCAGTCTAGTTTTTGCAGGCATTGTTTTTCCTTAACTCTGTGTAATGTTCCAGTTAATTAACTCTGTAACTATACTACATTTACAGCCATCTGTGTAGATTCTAGCCTATGTGTTTGCATTTGCTTACTTCAATGAGGATGCTGAGGTGAAAACGTATTTAGTAAGGTCTTGACTGGGAGATCCACATTTTGTGAAGGAGAGTCTACACATTCACCTTAGGTACTGCTTCATAAGAGTTTCACCTCCTGTTCAAGCACAGATTTACATCTAATAGAAACAGAGTGTTTTCAGTAAGCAAGCTGTGGAAACCATCATCTGTCAGATATTTAAAGTACTCTTGAATAGGACATGCATTCTACTCTAAATTCCTAGTTAATGGGATGGAAAAATGTGTGCTGCTCTCTGTTTATCAATTATTTGTATTATAACACATAGTACAAATTTATTAGGCTATCATCTAAAATTAGGTACAAGATGATCACCAAGATTTTAAATGAAGGCAACTAATAATCAGTGTACTGTTGAAGAATCAGCCTTATCTTTTAATTCTCACTTCTTGGTAGATTTTAGTTCCTGGATAAAAATTACTGTCATCTTTCTTGAAAGCATACACAGGACAAGCAGAAATATTCTACACCATTGAAAATCCAGGAAAACAAAGTATTCAGATAAAACTCTGCAACCCATCAGTAGGTCTTTGTGCACCACCCTCTGCTTGGGTGTGCAGTTCATTACTGAGGTACTGTGCTCTTTACTCCAAGTTTACAGAAGAGGAGGAAATGAACTGCAGCAAGTGACAATTAACATCCATCTGAACAAAACAGTTACAGTACATCTTGTAACAGTTCATGGCTTAGACAGTGTGATGGGGGTATATATGTACAAACAAAGTGTGTGGTACAGATATGCAGATGTTTCAGAAATCGCACTGTACAGTATTCAATGCAGAAGCAGGATTATAAGTGGGGGTAGACAATGGAATAAACGCTAAACATGAAACATGCAGGTAGATGAAATCAGCATGGGCACACACTGTATAAGGTATATGCCATGTAAAAATGATGCATTGCATGTAGGCACAAGCCAAAAGACACATGTAAACATGCACAAACACATATGAATTGTGCCCATTATGAATATACATGTAGCTGCACAGCCAAAGTTTGTATTATATGGAAAGAGTACCCCCAGGATACTGGCAGGGAAAGTACAGCAATACATACAATACATACATGCAATAAGAGATCATACTGTACTGACAATGTGGAAATGTGCTGCTGTAGACAAATGTAGGCATACAAAATGAAATGTATGTGGCAACATACAAAGAGTATCCCAGTTCCACATTTCACTGAAAGACACTGGAATGTATGTGGAACACTTTATGTAAGAGTTTAATATAAGTACCCAACTGGGCATATAAAGTATTCCATTTCCACATGTCATTGAAGGACAATGGAACATATATTGATCAGTTTAAGCATTAGAAAAATAAAACTATCCACAAAGCAAACAGAGAACCCAGTATCATATGCCAGTGAAGAGCATTTAAATCTATGAGGAGCAATTTCTCTATCACTGTGACAGGTGAAAGCTTGGATGTGTATACAGCTGAGCAAACAGTACACTGGCATGCACATAACATCTGTTTCAATGTGCAATATTACATTTATGATCTCTGCAGTGGTCATTTACACTGCAAAATCACTTACACATGCAAAATAAGACATTGATGGGGACTACATCTGGACAATCACAGCAGAAAATTCTAGAAATGTAAATACAGCATACAATACAGATGTGTAAAGAGATAAAGGTGCCAGCTATAGTGTAAGGCAAAAAAGGTGCAACAAAAAGCAAGAAGGAACATCACATGTAGTGGATGTAAGGAAATGAGCATACAAGCATTATTTGAGTTGGCAAAGCATGATTTTGATATTTTTAGGCAGAAACAATGCTGTTTTACAAAGCAGAGGGGGAAGAACATCACTGGTGAGACTCAAAAGGAAAGTGTAGCATAATGGTACATGGGAGAACAGGACAGATCGTTAGCAGTGATGTTAAATGCAGGGGAAGAGGGAAAAGGCAAGCATGATTAATTTATCATGGTGACATTTCACTCCATTGTATTCTATTTTGGGAAGACATCTGGAGCTGCAATGGGCTGACTTTGCTCAGACTTCCTCATATGTCTCTTGAGGCAGGTTTCAGTTGTCTGGAAGTGACATGATAGCATTAGGTAATGGATACTGCATGCAGCCTAATTCTAACTGCTCCATTTAGTGTCTGCGGTAATGCGTAACAGTTGTGAAAAAATTATACTATCTCTTCTTTTTGCAATAACACTATCCATTTATTTTCATTATTGGCCAATAGGTCCACACGTCAGATCATTGTAGCTTCAGATGTCTTCCCAAAATAGAATACAATGGAGTGAAATGTCACAATGATAAATTAATCATGCTTCCCTTTTCCCCAGCAGTTAACATCACTGCTAACGATCTGTCCTGTTTATATTGAAAATCTGAGGGTAAAACGTTACAGACATATACTATTTGTTAATGGAAATTACATTTACACTGTGAGATTTTTATTAACACAAACAAAAATGAGTATGTTGTCATACAGAAAGAGTTTTTTTGCAACTATACTTTATTTTTTAGTAAACTAAAAAACAAAAATAATAGTAATGTCTGTATGTTGTACACTGAATACATATGTAAATGCATGACGTTAAAAAAAAAATAAATAAAATATATATATATATATATGGATCTAGGACTAATTACGGATGACACGTTTCAATGAAACTGAAACGGTCGAGCAGACTTTCGAGAAAGTCTGCTAAATAAAAAAAAACAAAAAAAAAAAACAAACAAGATTTAAAAAAAGATAACAATAATCACATTCATGCAGGAGGGCAAGCTCCCCTGCACCCCCATGTGGCGAGTTGTTCCCCCCACACCTCCCAACTTTTATATTCTCACTCAGAGATTGCACTACAGCAGGGAAAAGGGAAAATTCCCTTATCCCCACTGTGCTGTGATCTCAGCAAAAGTCATTTTCTCATGTTTTTTTCTTTTTTTAGCTCAGTTTCGTGAAAGTGTTTTTTTGGTGAAATAGCACTTTCGCAAACGTGTGCTCGCCCATTTCAGTTTCATTGAAACGTGTAGGCAATCATTAGTCCTAGACCCATATATATATATATATATATATATATATATATATATATATATATATGTATACAGTATATATAGAGAATTGCAAAAGTATGAACAGTAAACATGCTGTTCTACTTAGTAAAGGTAAATGCAAATATACAAAATATGCACAGTGAAAGTGGAGCAGAGATCTAGACATATATATCAGAGCATAGATTCATGCACTCTTCCTAATCTGAACGTCTCTGAAACCACAGCAAAGTCCCTGTGCCATCCCTTGATATCAAAATATGTACTTTTGAATTCCATTAAAAAGCACATGCTGCACTTTACCAAAGCACACTTGACACTGTCAGCACCAATACACACACACACACACACACACACACACACAGACACACACACACACACACACACCGACACACACACACACACACACACACACACACACACACACACACACACACACACACACACACACACACACACACTCACACACACACACACACACACACACACACACACACACACTAAAAATATACGATATTTAATGTAATGCTTGGTTCTTTCACTACTGATTTGTGTTCACATTTTTTACTGTTATCTTTCTGCAGTTATGATTACACATAAAAGAGAATATCACACAGAAGCATTTCAAGTATTTAAAATTATTAGGCTTGTTGAGTTTCCACAGAAACAAGCCTGAGACTGGCCTCAGCATATGAAAAATGCCATGTTAAACTGAAAATAATAATAATATAAATAGCTGATTGCTAGCAAAGGTGTCTGTAATAAAAGAACTTTGGGTCATCTAGACAGAACAATTTTATTTAATTTTGGTTTTCCTTAATCTGTCAGTGGCATTTGCACTGTGGATCATGGGATTCTGACTGAAGTCTCTTTGTGGTTTGACGGGAACATTCCCAAGTAATTGTCTATTATCTGTCAGGTCATTTCCAACAAGTTATATGTTTATTTCCTTGATTCCTTTCTCTTTGTGCTTCAGGACAGTGCAAGGCTCGATATTGATCTGCTCTCTATTCATAGTCTATGTACTGCTACTTAGGAAGGGGATAGGGAGGAGAGGTATTCATTATCCATCTTATGCTGACGATATTCAGCTTTCCCTCTCCTTTATGCAGATGTTTGTGCCAGATCCCATCCTTCAGTGGACATTGCATAGCCAACTAAAGCTCATCCCAGTTATGCTTGACTTGCTGTCATGTTTCCCACTATCTTCTCATATCTTCTTCTTCATCTCTTTTCTCCACTTATAACTTATGAGAGGAATTGAATAGATTTTGTGCTCCATGTCCATGATCTGGTACTTGATGACAGGCTGACACAGATGAACCACTTATTGTTTCTGTCTTTAGAATAGAGTCAAATGCACGCACTTATTTCCTTCTTCATACTTAGCAATATTCATTCGAAAACTGGTATATTGCTTGGACTACTGTAATGTCCTTTATCACAAGCTTACGCAGAGACATGACTATGGCTGCAGAATTCAGCAACAAAATTGTTAGACACCCATTTTTGTCATTAACACCTGCCTTGCCTTATCTGCACTTGTTGCCAGTCAGCGCCATAACCTCTAACATTCTGACACATCCACTATGTCCTTTATCGTGTTGTTCCTGCCCACACAAAGAGTTGCTGATGCTCAAAAAATTTGAAAGGCATCTCAGGTCATCAAGAGAATGTCAGCTGGCTGTTCCATGGGCACACATTGAGAATTCTGGTAGGGTACTTTTGCCTTCCTTTCCCTGTCATTTAAAAATGGCTTCCTTCCTTGATTCTTGTGAAACTTACATAGATCTACTTTAGGAGATTCTGAAGTTCCATTTGTATAGGATTACTGAAATCCTCCTAGAGGCATTATCTCTATTTTTTACTTTTACATTTTTTAGTGATTATTTATATACTTTTGTAGAATTGTTTAACTGTGCTGTTTTATTAATATGTATGATTTTCTATTTAGCTATAGAGATTAGGCATGTAAATATTATAGGAAATAAAATAAACAAATAAACTAATGATGTACCTGTTAAACTAAGAAGAGAACAGGCAGAATAACAAAATATGCATTACAGAAGGAGGCAATCAGTTTAGCACAGATATAGGAAGGAAGGACACATGTCTGGGGAAAAATAAAATGCGGGAATTAAAGTACACTGGTTAATGAAAGTAAATGGCACATAAAATGAGTGAGTATAGGCAAAGAGACAGGCTAATGAGTCAAGGGATATAAGAAAAAAAGTGTGGGAAGAATTGATATGATGCATAGTACATATTCAGCAAAACTATACATATTGAATAGTTAGGATCTGATGTATGATAAGTGGAATATCTTGTACTGCAGGTTTTGTAAATGAGTTTCATGATGAGCTACAAAGCCACATGTCATGAAGAGAGTTCCACTTACCTTATTATACAAAATGTTTCATTTCTGTTGTAGACTGGAAGCTAGTATTTCATGCATTCATTTTCTTTCCCCTTTTTGAACTGAATTACAATTTTCCTTTCATTTTACCAGGATATACTAATTGTCTAAGTTTTATGCTGAGCAGTTATTTACTCTGTTTCCATAGGTTATTAAGAAAGGGTTGTTTAATGGGTGGTTTTCTGCCTTTTTCCAGAAGTAATATGCCATTTTTATGTATTTAGGTTGTTTTGTGCTATTGTTGAGGTAGTTTTATAATTGTTACATTACAATCTGTTAGACTTGTGGTATTTAGAGAAGTTTCATGTTTTTGGATCTTATTTGGCAGTAATGTCATTTTCCAATTGGCAAGCTGAACTTCTTGTTTAAATTTTTTGACGTTCTTTTATTTTAAATGTCATTTGTTGTATGTCATTTTAGGTAGGCTGAGTTGTTTTCATGCAACTGTTTGTGTCTGTATTTTGTGTGTGTTGTATATACAGTTTCTTGTTTTCTGTTATGTATTTGAATGGCATTTAGTTATAGTGCTATTGCTGTACACATTAATTTAGCTTTAGGTTTAGTCATAATTGTGTTGTTTCCTTGGCATGCATGCAATATGGTGCATATGTTGTACAAATGTTGTAGTTTCAGTGGTACCATATTGAAATTTCACAACTCATCTTTTTTTTAAATTGCCTTCAAAAGAGAAAGGGGGCTCAGGATTGAGTAGTAAACAATCAAGAGCCATGGTATTTACATACTACTCTGATGTATATCATATTAGTGCATATATGAACCTATGAACCTATGATGTTTCCAGATGAATTTAAGACTAAATTGGGTAGTGAACCAAAAACTGTATTCAGTAAGAGGATGAACATTATTAAATCTCTAGTATATGGCAATTTGAGTAAGAAAAAGGTGACAAACTGTGGTAAATGCAGTTATTATAAATGTATAGCTGAAGGCTCCTGTGCACAGTAACATCATATAAAATATCCATACCCTCTCCAGGTGACTGTAAGTGTGAAATAAGGCTATAATTTATTTAGCCACCTGTCTTTGCATTATCAATAGGCATGTAAAGTGAACATACAGTGTCTAAAAATCAAAACAGTGAACTAAACATCTTAAGATAATAATGTAACATCCGGACAATACCCCAGCGGACTGCAAACAATAATGTGACGTCTCTTACTATCCTGGGTCAGTAACCAAGGAGCCTCAATCCTCACTACTGACTCCAATAGGAGACCGTCAGTTAAACAGGAGTAATATTTCACAATTTTCCCCTAAGAGCACAACAGGAACATGCTCTATAACCTGGGACGGGACTTTATACTTCTGTCCACCCTTAATGTAACTCCTTATTGCACACTTCTGAGCAACATGTCCCAGTTTAAGACCTCTGATACAGTCCCACTTAAATAAATTAAATCTCACACAACCAAACACATCTGGGAAAGCCTGACACAGATTTCCCGCTGTGCTCATTCTCCAAAATAATATGGTAATATGCTGACACCAATCAAAGAAGCTATATGGCCTTTTAAAGGGGTGTTCAATTATGAAAATTAGATATTAAAACAAAGAGTAGCAGATTACCTCTAGGAGCCAGGCTTTTGGAGTGGCTTGGGAAGTTATCAACGCAAATATAAGCACTCTCAAATCACTAAAGAAAACACTGATTGCCCAGCCACAATGTAAGTTAATAAAAATATTTAATAATGAGCAAATGATCAAAAATATAAAACAGTAATTTCCAATAAGCAAACAGAACTCAATCACCAGGAAAATGAAATCAATACTGAAGGATAGAAATCCAACATTTAGAAAAACTCTAACTGATTAGTTATAATTTTCCTATCTGACTAAAGAACACTGTCTGTGAGCTAAACTAAATTATTACAACAGAACAAAGGCAGGCTTACAGTTCTTGGTGAGTTATTTTGGGTATCCACTGCACAGTACAACTGTGAACAACTGACAACTACAACTGACAACTATAATTGACTGTTAACTGACAGCAACTGACTTCAACTGTCTTCAGCAGACTCTTTTATAGACTAAAATAAAACAAATAGCTCAAACTATGAAGACAAATAAAACTTCAAACCAAAAAACTTCATGGAGTGATACAGTTCTTAAAATCACATGGCTGATAAAAAATAAAGTATTCTTTATTAAAAAGATACAAGCTTTTGTCCCTGTTAAACTAGGGACTTCTTCAGAACAAGATAATCAGGTAAAACCAGTCCTTTTTAAACATAATAAATTGATCACATGGCACTATACATTAACATATCCTTCTATAACAATCCAAAACCATTTTGTTCAACTCAACATAATACACTTTACTGTTTCAAATAAGTCAGAACCAAAAATATATACTAAACTTCATAAAAAATAATTTCTTAAAAAATAACTAAATATAGGCTAGCTTAACTGTCACAACTGTCCCAATTGTAATTTTCATTTCATATTTTGAAAATCAACCAACAGCTGTTCACTAAAGTTCCTTCCTGTCTTTCAGCCTCTGACAGTAATACATAGCAACTGTCAACATTCCAATGGCATCATCTGCAGATCAGCTTATTCTGAGACATCTGCGTGTAGAATCTTCTTCACAAATATGTGCAGTTAGAAATGTAAAGGAATACTGAAACAAGTCTTTGAAACATTCTGTACAAGCAGATTATTTACCATAGCTAGTCATGCTGGCAAATAATACACAGGTTAATCTGAAAGTATGTACAAAACTTCAGCCAGATATGCTAATACAGAAGACAGTGTCTAATTTCTTCACCCCCCCCCCCCCTGACTCAAGCATGGCTTTCAAGTGACCCTTGAAAAACTATGCTTGAGAAAAATGGATCTGTCTGGGAATATCAACCCACTCCTCCCTGATAATCTATCTGCAATGGTATTATTAACTCCACTGCAGTGTTGTATTGTCATGTCATGTGCTTGCAACCCTAGATTCCACCTCAGTAACTTAGCATTCTGCTTGATGAAACTATTTAGCTATGTTAAACTGTTATGATCTGTGAGTCCATTGAATTTTCTTCCATAAAGATAGGGCTGTAGCTTCTGCAATGCCCATACTATGGCTATATACTCTTTCTCCACAGCTGCATAACATTCTTCCCTAGGTTGAAGTCTACGACTAAGATATACCACTGAGTGCTCTTCATCTTCTGGGGAAACTTGGCTAAGTACAGCCCCCACCCCATAATTTGATGCATCTATTTGCGCAACAAATTCTTTACTGTAATCTGGGCTGACTAACACTGGGGGGGGGGGGTCCTCTCAAAATTTCTTTAAGTTTTTGGAATGACTGTTCACATTCTGTGGTCCATACTACATTATCCATTTTTTTTCCTAGTTAGGTCAGTAAGGGGTGCAGCTACTGTACTAAAATTGGGCACAAAATTTCTGTAGTATCCCTCTGTCCCTAGAAATGCTCTCACTTGCTTTTTAGTAACAAGAACTGGCCATGCTTGAATAACTTCCACTTTGACAGGTTCTGGCTTAATTTTACCACTCCCCACTCTGTGACCTAAGTAAGTAACCTCTGCCATACCTACCTGACACATACTGGGTTTAATGGTTAATCCTGCCCTTTTTAATCTACCCAAGAGCTCCCTAACATGTTGAAGGTGCTCTTGCCAGGAATGGCTATAAATAACAATGTCATCCAAGTATGCTAAAGCATAATTTCCTTTTCCTACTAAGACACAATCTATCAGTCTCTGGAAAGTTGCTGGGGCATTTTTCATTTCAAAGGGCATCAGTGTAAATTCATACAATCCAAAAGGAGTTACAAAAGCTGAGCTCTCTTTAGCAATGGGAGTCAAAGGTACCTGCCATTATCCTTTGGTCAGATCAGTTGTGGTCATATACATAGCCCCACCCAGCTGTTCTAAGGCTTTGTCTCTTCTCTGCATGGGGTATGCATCTGGCTCTGTATAACTGTTTAATTTCCTATAGTCTACACAGAACTTAATACTACCATTCGTCTTTGGTACCAGCATTACAGGGGAAGCCCATGGGCTATTGGATACCTGAATTAGCCCCAGTTCTGGCATTCTCCTTATCTCCTGCTTCAGATTCTGTTTAACTCTTTCAGGCACTTAATAAGGAACCTGATTGATAGGTTTTATGGGGTGCTATTTCCACATAGTGCTGCACCAAGTCAGTACACTCAGGTTTGCCAGTAGACATGTCCCGATAGTCCTGCAATACTGTTCTTATCTCTTAGATTTGATTAGAAGTTAACTGCTACAATATGGTTATCTCTTCCACAGAGGTATCAGTCCTAGCCTTACCAAGAAGATTGATTACCATGTCCCATTCATACTCCTCCTGCCATCCACTGTGAATACTCAGTACTAGGGCCTCCCTATCATGATAATGTTTCATGATATTGACATTGTACAGTATGTGCCCCCATCTCCTACCAAGCAGGTTTACCATGTAGTTCATTTCAGTGACTTTCCTTACCACTTCAAAGTGTCCCTCCCAAGCTGCTTGTAAATTATGTCTGACAGGAATAAATACCATAACATTCTGTCCCTCAGCATACTCTCGGGCACGAGCATTTCTATCGAACCAAATCTTTTTCTGTTGTTGGGCTAATGCTAAGTTTTCTTTGGCCAAACCCATGAGCTCATTAAGTCTTGTCCTGAAGTTAAGGATATATGCCACAATGGACTCCTTGTGAGATTCACTCTTACCTTCCGACTCATCTTAGATCAAACCTAAAGGCCCCCTCACCCTATGCCTGTATAACAACTGAAAAGGTGAGAAACTTGTAGATTCCTGTGGTACTTCCCTGGATGCAAATAATACATGGGGCAAATACTTGTCCCACTCACTTTTAAAATGATCTGCAAATGCCTGTAGCATAGTCTTTAATGTAGAGTTTAACCTCTCCACAAGACCATTAGTCTGGGGATGGTATGGGTGTTTTTTAGATGTTTCACCCCACAATGCTTCCATAAACAACTCAACAGGTTTGACATGAAGTTGGCACATCAATCAGCCAGTATCTCCCTTGGAAAACCTACCCTGCTGAAAATTTCTAAAAATGCATTTGCCACCTTTTCTGCTTCAATAGAAGACAGAGCTACCCCTTCAGGGCATCTGGTAGCATAATCCACTACCACCAGGATATATTTCTTCCCTGTAGAACTTGGAGTATTCAGAAGTCCCATGATAATCATGGGCCACCCCCTGAAATTGCTCTTCAATAACAGGCAAAGGCATTGACGGAGCCTTAACCATGTCCCCTGCCTTGCCAACTTTTTGGCACTGTTCACAAGTCCTACAATATCCTACCACATCCTTTGTAATTCCAGGCCAATAAAAATTATGCATAATATGTCTCTTAGTACGTTTTATACCCATATGACCTAAAAAAGTGATATGTGCTATGGCTAAAAGTGGCAGATGGTAAGCTCTAGTCGCTACTAACTGCTGTATTACCTCACTTTCTAGCCCACCTTTAGAAGTCCACACTCTATACAGCAAACCTTTGTGTAGGTTTATAGATTCCCCTCTTCCTTGAACCTCAAGTGCTTACTTAGCCATCTCCCTCAAGCTTTGTAATGTAGGGTCTGTAAGTTGAGCCTGTCTCAACTCTACCTTTGTCACTCTCCCAAGCTCCCCATCCACAGGAAGCCTAGTAACCTCCAACAGTTTTGCCTCACTGTCAATCTGGGTACTATCACTCACCTCCATCCTTGCAGTTGCAGTGTCCAAGGGAACATCAGTACCTATCAGCAACTGTGGCTCACTTTCAGACTTACTGCTACAGGATAGCTCCTTCTCTGAAAAAGCTACCACACTAGTACCAGCTTTAGGTATAAGATCTGTCTGGGTCTGCTACCAGACCTACATGTCTGTCTGTCTGTCTTCAAGCTTGACTGCATGTCACTGCATGCATACAAGATACTGCATCATTAAAGTTATTCCCTATCAGGCCATCTGCAGGAATATCCTTAAACACACCTACCTGCTTGCTCCCTCTTCTACCCTCCCAGTCAAGATGAACCCTAGACAAAAATATTTGGAATGGAGTCCCTCCCAAAGCTCTTACTGGAGTGGACTGTCCAAGCAAGTACTGCTCTTCTCTAACCACTGCAGGCCTCACAATGGTTATATCAGAAGCTGTGTCTCTCTTAGCTGTAATCTGTTTACCATCTACTAAGATAGGATATCAATTTTGGTGACAGTTTGACACCCCTGTTGTTTCCAAACAACGTACCACTGGCAGTTTGTCATCCCCACTTGCTGGCTCCCTCTCCTTTTGTTTCTCACCTTGCCTTGATGGACATTTCACTACTATCTGGCCCCTCAGGTTACATTTGAAACATCTAATCCCTAACCAAGTACTTGGACTGTTTCCCCTGTTACTGGTGTATGCTGTTTGAGAGGTTTAGACTGCCCCTATGGATTCCCTTATGTCCACGTGCAGCATTGGGTATCCCTTTCTTATGCACTGGTGCTCTGCTTGCTAAGTAAAGATCCCCTTGTCTTCCCAACTGCTCTACAGAGTTATACTCTCTGTCTGCTACCAGATTCTCAAAGTACTGAGGGTTTGTTCCCTCACCAACAGGTCTGCCAGTCTCTCAAAAGTGGTGCCCTGACACCCACTCACTCATCTGTGAAAGTAAGTACTTAAATCAGCAATATCATCACATACACTTTCCTCTGCCTTGCTTTGATGTTCACAAAACTTTTTTTTATAAGCATCAGGTATTAGTTTAAAACAATCAAGATGACAGTTCTTAACTTTATCATAATTCAAACAATTTACATCAGACAATTTTGATATGGCCTGAACAGCTTTACTATGGAGTAAGGGAGTCAGGAGCCAAATCCAGAGCTCATGGCCAACATCATACTGTCTACATACCCTCTCAAATATGTGAATAAAACTATCAAAGTCATCCCATCCCTGTATTGAGGAAAAGGCTTACTAATCTTTACGGCTTGTGGGTCCAGTTATTCCCTTCCCCATTACGTCCATGACCCTCTCGAAGGGTAAGAAGCTCCACTTCATGTCGGTGATTTCTCTCATTTTCATTGTTTTCTAAATGTCTTAGTCTATTTTCTGATTCCAGTTCAAGACATCGCATTCTCTCCTTGGCCTGCAGTTCATATCAGTGGTGCTTCTCCCTTTCCTCAGCCTCCAGTCATTGGGCTTCCATTTCACATCAGAGCTGCTTCTCCTCAGCCTCCAGGTGAAATCTGTCTTCTGATTCCAATTCAAGATGTTTGGACTCCAGGTGCAGTCTCTCTAACTCCAGAAAGATTCTCAGGTCCTCTGAAGTAAAGGTAGACTGTCCTGTCTCGGCAGGCTGCCCATCCCCAATACCATATAGCTGTATATCTCTTAGTGTTGACCTCAGTTGTAGTGAAATCCTTTGTCTGGAGGCCTTGTCTGTTTTCTTAGTGACAGTAAGTTTACAGAACTGGTTTTGTCCAGCCAAAGTATTCCTGCATCTGTATTGTTTGGATAATTGGTTTTGTTTCTGTCCTGTGTTTTAAATCAGATATATATGTTGCTCAGGCTGCTGCAGAAAGACTGACCTACTGCCAGCTGTGATATTGAGAAAAGATAAGAGTTTATTCTGATTTTTTTTGTCTGCATTTTGATTTAATATCTATGTAATCTGTACAACTGTACTTATTCTTCTTCTTGTGTGATATAGCTGTATATATCTTAGTGTTGACCTCAGTTGTAGTGAAATCCTTTGTCTGGAGGCCTTATCTGTTTTCTTAGTGGCAGCAAGTTTACAGAACTGGTTTTGTCCAGCCAAATTATTCCTGCATCTGTATTGTTTGGATAATTGGTTTGGTTTCTGTCCTGTGTTTTAAATCAGATATACCTGTTGCTCAGGCTGCTGCAGAAAGACTGACCTACTGCCAGCTGTGATATTGAGAAAAGATAAGAGTTTATTCTCATTTTTTGTCTGCATTTTGATTTAATATCTCAAGTTTACAGAACTGGTTTTGTCCAGCCAAATTATGCCTGCATCTGTATTGTTTGGATAATTGGTTTGGTTTCTGTCCTGTGTTTTAAATCAGATATACCTGTTGCTCAGGCTGCTGCAGAAAGACTGACCTACTGCCAGCTGTGATATTGAGAAAAGATAAGAGTTTATTCTCATTTTTTGTCTGCATTTTGATTTAATATCTTTGTAATCTGTATAACTGTTTTTCCTCACCCACCCTCCCAGTTCTTGTGTTGGTCTTTTTGTCTTGGTGGCTTTGAGTTGCCCGCCTCTGGTATTAAGTTGATACTGGACACTCCCACCCAGTCACATTACGTCAGCTCATTCTACTTTTAATAGGGAGAACCTAGCAAAGGCCCACCCCTTTAACTTCTGCATATTGAATTATCTCATTATCTTCTGCCTCTTCACTTTCTGCTAAAAAAAAAAACAAAAAAAACAAAAATAAATAAACAAAAAAAAAAAAACACTGTTTCCTAAATTCTGCTCTTCAAACGCTCCCTTAGAACTAGCTGGTTTGTCAGTAGTAGCACTAAAATCTGAATCCCTGTGACTAGCACTTGCTCTAAAACCTGCTAGAAAGCACTAGGAAACCTTAAACTGATACAAGCACTCGACTCTCCTTGTTAATAAGGAGAAATTAAAAGAGGCTCTAAACAGCCTATAATTGCAAATTACCTTGCTAAGGTAAGGGAAAACAGCTCCTGTACTTTAAAAAAAGCACCAAACCAGGCATGTCCAAGGGTCAGCTTTCAGTGATTTCTCCTGTTCACCTGGTGAATCTGGGCATACTGGGGCAATGCAGCAATTGCCTCATGTACACAGACAACCCTCTCCTCTTACCACCCAGCACTACAACCTGCCTGAGATGCACTTACATAGCCAAACTGGAAGCAAAGCTCTCTCCACCCAAGATTGTGCTAGACAGTCAAGAGGAGAAGGTTAACACCTGCACTATACCTCAAGCAACACATAGCCCTACAAAACCCACTCATCCAACATCCACGCATAGTAACACTAAACCCACTTATGTGGAGGACCTTAACATTAACCTGCCCAGGCAACAAGGACCTCCAAAGCTGAAATGCAAACAAACACAAATCACAACCAAAGTGTCACATAGCTCACAACACCAGTGTGCCACCCAACAACAGCCCCTAAGGCAAGACAACGTGCCCAACACTTTAGTCATAGGCGACTCTATAGTCAGCCACACTGATGTCCCACTCACCAGGCTGAACAAGGAGAAAATTACAGTCAGCTGCCTGTCGGGTACCAGGATCTGTCACATCATGCATGCACTCAAGTCACACCACAACAAGTACAAATATGACTCTGTCATTGTCCATGTTGGAGTGAATGACTTGAGACATACTTCCCTGGACTACATGAAAAGAGACATGGAAGAGCTCTCAGATCATGTGGCCCAGGCAGTTATGATCTTAGCCCTGAGTAGCATCCTGCCCTCGCCCAGAATGATACCACAGTATAAGGACAAAATAATTGACTTCAACACTTGGCTAAGTTTCTTGTGTCAATCAAAGGGGATTCAGTATATGTCTGCCTGGAATGACATGATCGACAGACCATGATGCTTTGCCAGAGATGGTCTGCACCTGTCGCCCCTGGGATTCAGGTTACTGGCTAAGGCTTTTGCCACCCCTATAGTGCCTTTTTTAGGCAAGGCTATAAGGACAAAATCCCCACCGTAGCAGATATAAGCATGCAAAATCTGAAGGTAATGCTATTCAATGTTAGAAGTCTAAACCTCAAAATGCACTCTCTCGAGGCACTTCTAAAAATGGAGAACATTGATATATGTGCAGTAACTGAGACCTGGTTCAAGGCTCCAGAGAGCACCCCTGCAATACCAGGCTACAACTCTTACCACACTTTTTGGCCACCAAACCAGGACCGAAACAATAAAGATGGAGGAGTGTCCATATTCACCAAGGATATTCACACCTCCAGGCTTGTTGCCCAACACAATGCATCTGAAATTCTACAGGTACAACTAATACTAGGTAAGACTGCAATCCAAATTGTAGCCATCATACCCCAAGATTCTCACTACACCTTTCTAAACATACTGGAAAATATTAAGATACAACCAAAAACCCTAATACTGGGTGATTTCAATTACCCTGCCATTAATTGGCAAAACTATTCGGACACCAACACCTTAGCCCAACGGTTCTTTGAATTCATAAATTCCAATGCCTTGGATCAACTAATCTATAGTCTCACCAGGGGCTCAAATATCCTACACCTGATCATTACCAACATGGAAGATCGATGCTCCACACCAGCGGTCACCCCCTCGTTGGTCAGGTTTGACCATAAGCTAATCACCCTTGATGTCCACATCCCACCCCCACCCCCCAGTAGGGAAACCTCCATAAAATAATGTACTTGTGGAGTGACTTGAGTGCATGCGTGATGTGGCAGATCCTGGCACCCGACAGGCAGCTCGGTCCCGGATATAAGTCTGGGATATAGCATCCAAAGATTAGATCGAACAGGGAGGAAGGGAGGCGGAGTTGCAATTCTTTTTAAAAATGCACTCAACCTCCTACCTTTACAAACCTCCCTATCAAAACTTCATAACGCTGAAATCCTAGGTTCAGTACTGGCTATAAACAATGCAAAAAACATTAACATTGTCTGTAGCTACATCCTTCCAGGAAATAATGCCCCCACAATTGAGGAAACCCTTCAGTGGGCTAGGGACAACCTCCCACAAGAAACCATCTTGCTAGGTGACCTAAATACTGACTGATTAGCCTATAATGCAAAAAAACCTACCAACCACATCAACCTATTCGTTTTTTCTCAACTTATCAAAGAGCCTACTAGAGTAGACAAAAAATCCCACAAACAATCTATTCTTGACTGGACACTAGTGAATTATCCCATACAAAATTATAAAGCAGGTTGTCTACCAGATGGCCTTAGTGACCACCACCCTACCTTTCTCCTAAGGAAACGTAGCAACAACCCCAAACCCATAGTATATAGACAAGTCAGAGACGCCCACAAACTAAACCCACTGGAACTAAACACTATACTAAAAAAATGTAACTGGCAACCATTACAAACTCTAGGACTAGATCAGGCAGTAGATTACTTTAACAGTACATTTACCAGTGTTCTCAACACTGGTGCTCCCATCAGAAAAATTAGAGCTAAAGCAAACGATGTGCCATGGCTGACTAGGGATACTAGAGCCCTACTAAAGTTTAGGGACAAAGCCTGGAAACAACAGAAAAAGGAAAAGTCTATACAAACCAGGCAAACCTACCAACAACTCAGGAATCAGGCCAAAAGTCAAACAAGTCTTGACAAGCAAAATTATTTCCTAGTAACCAAAACAAATACACAAAAGACCCCCCAGAATTTTGACAAGCCATAAACTCCCTTCTAAACCCAGGCAAAACAACAAATCCCACTCCCACCTCCACCAATAATAGTAATAACATTGCCTCCCAATTCAATCATCACTTTATAAAATCTATCCAGTCCTTATTCACACAATTACAAAGAAACAATCCCTCAACTACCACTACCAATAGTCCAAATAACCTGCCCTCTCTTATTCTCTCACCAGTCCCCACCTCCATAATCAAAAAACTACTCCTAAGACTTAAACCTACAACCCTAGCAGCTGATAATCTATCCACCAGCTTCCTAAACATGGCAGCAGATTCCATATCCTATCCTGTTTCAATCCTGATTAACCAATCTATCCAGGAAGCACATGTCTCGCTACTCTGGAAAATCTCTTATGTCACCCCCTCCACAAAGGTGGCAATTCCTATGACTTCTCTAGCTATCACCCCATAGCCATCCTGTTCCCCTTATTTAAACTACTTGAGAAATGTATACACTCCCAAGTAATGCAGTTCCTGACCACAAATAACCTTTTCTCTCCCACTCAACATGGCTTTCACCCAAACCATAGCACTACCACTGCTCTCCTCTCCTTTACTAATCTGGTGAACCAATACAGAAATAAGAACAATTATGTATCTGCAATTTTTTTAGACCTGTCCAAAGCTTTTGATATGGTCTCACACCCAATACTACTAGAATCTCTGGCCTTCCTCTCCTTTGCACCGACTACTATCTCCTGGTTCAAAAACTACTTGTCGAATAGACAACAATCTGTCCAATGGCATGGTAAGCTATCTCCCCTACTCTCTACTACCATAGGTGTACCACAGGGCTCAATCTTGGGCCCACTTCTTTTCTCTATTTTTACAAACAATCTGCACACTTCCACCCTGCATGCCCCACTTATACAGTATGCAGATGAATCAACATTTATCTGCTCAGCCTCATCTCTTACCACCTTACAAAAACTCACCCAATAATCCTTTACCTCTGTTGAAAGTTGGATAACCAACGTCCAACTAATACTAAACCCCAATAAGACTAAACTGCCCCTGTTCACCCCTAATAAATGTAAACCCTCCCCCCTCTCCTTCTCCATTAATTCTAAAAATGGCACTGTCATCTCTCCAACTTCCCATACTAAACTTCTCGGTGTAGAAATAGACAAAAATCTCTTCTTTGATGTACATACAGCTCAAACCATTAAAAAGGTAAACAAAAAAATGGGAACTCTCTATAAGCATAAAAAATTCCTTACTGATAAGGCACGGATTTCTCTTGCCCAAACTCACCTACTATCTACCCTTATGTATGCAGCTCCAGTTTTGACACATACTATAAAAACTGACTTTGATAAACTTGAGTCATGCTACAATAAAATTGCAAAGTTTGCAAACAATTCCACTTTTAGAACACATCACTGTCAGGCACTAAAAGACTTGCAATGGTTAGAACTCCCACAACTACTCAGCTACCATCAACTTGTCATTGCTTTCAATATCCTGGAATACCCCAATAAAACTCCTGCACTAAATCAACTACTCTCTTACTACACTACCAATCGTCCCCTACGCTCGGCCAACAAAGCTCTTCTCACTATCTCTACAGCTAATAATACTGCTGGGAAAGCCCTTTTCTCTCACACCACTGCTAAAACTTGGAACAATCTTCCCTCCTCCGTTACATCTACTACAAACACCAAACAGTTTAAAAACGTACTTAAAACACACCTCACTAAGACTTGGATATGCCCTTGTATTAAATATCCCTGTTCCTCCCTTACTCTCCTGGCTCTCTTACTACTCCTACCTACTTACAGCCACAGGTAGTAAGCATAAAACCTCAGTCTTGATTCCTTTTAATGTCTGTCTTTATAAAAAAATGGTCTTTTTGATGTCTGGAATCTCAATATGCTGAAGAACTATTTTTTATATAGCTATGTTACTTTAATGTTTTTCTGCAAAACTGTCTTACGTATTTGTTTATTGGAAAACTGTCATGTATTTGTCTACTTAATTTGTGGAGCTTTTCTCCCCGGGCCTCTGCTGTAAATGGACCTTGTCCAGTCGGACTAATCCCGGTTAACAAATGTAAAATAAAATAAAAAAATAAATAAATAAAAAAAACTTCTCTAAAGCTAACTTCATGCTACTCAAGTCAGAAGTGGCAAACTTCGTAACACCCATGAAGACGGGAACTGAAAGTTCAACTGCTGAATCCTACACTAAGGCACTGTACGAGCACATCCACTCATGCATGAATCATACCATTCCAAATAGAATCAAGATGCTCTCCTCCAAAAAAAAAGAAGCCAATCTTGTGGTCCCCTGCCATAAACAAACAATACAACAGAAGGAAGAAACTGTTGCAGAAAAGAGGAAAATCCCAGGATGCCAAATACACCCTTCACCAGCCTCAGTAAGAATCTGAGATCCCTCATAAAATCCTCCAAAGTTAGTTACGAAAATAAAATTGCCAAAGATTCCAAGGACAACCACAAGGCATTCTATAGTTATGTCAAGAATCTAAATGGCAATGCTTAGATCTGTTCTGAGCTACAACAGAATGGCATTAAATATACTGATCCCAAGGATATTGCCAATATCCTGGCAGATCAATTCACTGCCAACTTCACCCCCTCTCACCCTCTAAAGGGCCCAGCTCAATACCAAAAGATTGCCAAATTCCAGTAATCATGGCCGCACAGGTAAAAAACGCACTCTTCAAAGTTAAGAATACAGCATCCATGGGACCAGACAACATCCGGGGCTGTGTACTACATGAACTACAAAATGAAGTGGCACCTCATCTAAGTGTCATGTTTAATCATAGCCTCACCTCATGCTTCGTGCCCAATGAGTGGTGCACAGCTACAGTTATCTCACTCCACAAGGGGGGATCCACCTTGGATCCCGTGAACTACCGTCCCATCAGTCTGATGAGCCTGATCTGCAAAGCCATGGAACGCATTATCATGGAACTTATAAACAACGACACTGGCAACCTTCCAACACTGGACCCCACCCAGTTTGGTTTGGTAAAGGGCCGATCTTGTCTCCTCAACCTGATTGACTTCTTCGAATCAGTATCCAAAGCCGTAGATGAGGGAAAGGTGGTCCACACAGCCTCTCTGGACCTCGCCAAGGTCTTTGACACCATCCCCCACTCTGGAATCATAGATAAACTTACTAAGCTGGGCATTAATCCCTATGTCACTCGATGGGTTGCCAACTGGCTTACTGACAGAACCCACACTGTAAAAGTAGCTGACTCAAAATCCAGCTCCAGACAAGTGACAAGTGGAGTACCTCAGAGTTCAGTCCTGGGACGGCTCTTGTTTGGCATCTACCTCTCTGAAGTACAAGCCAGCACTAAGGGACTCTGGCTAACAAAGTTCGCAGATGACTGCAAACTGGGAGCCATTATTGAATCCCCAAATGATGTGGATATTCTACAAAAGGGCCTTACAGAAACAGATGCTTGGTGCCAGAGCCATGGGCTTAAGCTCAATGCCAAGAAATGTATAGTTATCCCCTTTGGGAAAAAACATGTACTCATGAATTACCACATAAGTGGCAGTACACTAAACACTGAAAGTGTGATAAGGGACTTAGGGACACAAGTGGACTGTGGTCTCACCTTCGATAACCACATTGCCATAACAGTCAGGAAATCCTTCTATGTGGCATACTTCAACATTAAGGGCTTTTCATCCAGAAAAAAGAGGTTATTGTCCCACTGTACTCATCCCTCAAGTGACCCATTATAGAGTACAATGCCCCGTTTGGTATGTACCTCACAAGACATCTGCAACAACTGGAAAGGCCAGAGAAATACCTCACTAAAAGAATCACAAGCCTAAAGCAGATGCCCTATGCTGACTGTCTAAAAAAACTCCAGCTATACTCTCGCATATTACCTGCTCAGAGGCGATCTCTGCTTAACATATAAGGCCATGTCAAACCCAGAGCAGTTGGACATGTTACACTTAAAGAAATCCCAATCCCTCAGAGCCACACACTCCAGGGATCTAAACCTGGTCATCACAATAAACAAAACATGCTGGAGGGAGAGGTTTCTGACCCAGAGACTCCCCATATTCTAGAATAGACTGCCCATACATGTCAAGCTGAGCGCCTCTTTGGCCCTCTTCAAAAAGAACCTTGACGACTGGATGGGAGATAGGAAATTAACCCCAGGGATCACGTCAATCGCCCTGTTAGACAGGGGACCAGGGAAGTAATAGCCAGGAAATTGTTATGGCTAGGCTTGTATAGGCCCTAGGGCCAATAGACTAGTACCAACCTATGAACCAAACTGAATATCTTTTGAATGGCTGGTCTGAGCTGAAGTTGCAACTAATGCTGAAATCATTGATTTCTTAGTTAGGTTGGCATGGACCAATCCTCTGGCTTCACACTCCTTGGTGAACTGGTTCTTTGTCAGCTTACTATAGTCTTCTGCTGACTTCTTTGCCTGCTGTCCCTGACTAACTAACTAAAAATAAATAAAACTGTGATGGACTGAGATTCTGTATGTTTACTTTGTGGCTGTTGAGAGTGTACACCTTAATGACAGCTATTCACAGGCCACTGAAGTCCAATTAAATAAATTAAATCTCACATATCCAAACATTCCTGGGAAAGCCTGGACACAGATTTCCAGCTGTGCCCATTTCCCAAAATAATTCAGTAACGCGCTGCCACCAATCAGACAGCCTACATGCCCTTTTAAATGGGTGTCCAATTATGAAAATTAGATATTAAAACAATTAGTACAAATGACCAAAAGCAGCCAGGCTTTTGGAGTGGCTCAGGAAGTGATCAAAGCAGGTATAAGCACTCTCAAATCACTAAAGATACTGATTGACCAGCCACAATGTAATTTAATAAAAAATATTTAATAATGAGCAAATTATTAAAATTATTTCCAATAAACAAACAGAACTGAAACACCAGGAAAATAATCAATACTGAAGGATAGAAATCCAATATTTAGAAAAACTCTAATTGATTGGTTATAACTTTCCTATCTGACAATAGAACACTCTCCTTGATCTAAACTAAATTATTACTACAGAGCAAAGGCAGGCTTACAGTTCTTGGCGAGTCCTTCTGGGTATCCATTGCATAGTTCAACTGTGAACAACTGACAACTATAACTAGCAACTATAACTGGCTGTTAACTGACAACACCAGCTCCAGTTCTAATTTTCATTTCATATTTTGAAACTCAACCAACAGCTGTTTACTAAAGTTCCTTCCTGTCTTTCAGCCTCAGTCAGTAACACATAGCAACTGTCAACATCTGCAGATCAGCTGATTCTGAGACAGTCTACATTAAGAATCACCTAGTCTGGTTATCTGTATATTGCTGTGTTGATACTTCAACTCTAGAATTACTTGACCTACATAAATAGTCACAAGTATATGTACACACACACACACACACACACACACACACACACACACACACACACACACACACACACACACACACACACACAAATAACTCTTCTGCCTATGAAAAACAAGTCACCTAAACTTAAAAGTGTAAACCAAAGCAAAAAATGAAAAGAAAACTGACTGCACCCTGATTACAGCTTTACTGTTATTAATCACATCTTACTTAGTGGAGATGCATGGCAATTCCCACAACACAGGGGACAATATGGCTGTAGGATGATGTAGCAGCCAACTGCCTGGCTGTGGAAATTTTCACCCATTGCAGGCAGGCACAATGGGTGTCAGAAAGCATTCATTAAATAGACCTGTATCAATAAAGCCATAAAGAAAATGATAGCACAATGGAGGTTGAACAGAGCAGTTTTGACTCATTAGTACACTGTGTTAATTTGAGAGTATCACAATGTTCTTACATCATTCAGAATGATGGAAATTGAAATGGGGCAAGAACAGAGCCCTGACTAATACCTAGCATGACTGGCAGATGGGATAATGTGGTATTATACTATCTGACACTCAGAGAATTGTCATCAAGATAACCACAGGCCCACTTGGTAATATCTTCAGATAATTGCTGAGTAATGGTATTAGATGCTTATTTTTAAGTCAAACCACAATGTGCCAGCAATACTGCAGTGATTAAGCTATGCCAAGGAGAAATGCATCATTTCCATAACCAGTATAAAATACATGTTGTAAACAGGATTGTAATGTGTGGTACTGGTTACTTAAACCTAAAAGTGTGCACATTTTTTCCCAATATTTTAGAAAGAAGACACACATCAGAAACTGGTTGATAGTTGTGAATGAAGATGAAGGACCACACATCATAAGTAATTATTATCAGTGATGTTTGGAATTTAGGACTGTGCTTAAGTATATGGCAGAAAAGTGATGAGGACATAGATAGATGAAGCACCTTCCTTAAAAAAAAAAAAAAAAACACTTGCGAAGCAGGAATTTAGCAGCCAGTGAATATGGTCTGAGTTTTGGCAAAAGGCTTCTGATAAGTCTATCTTGGATAGGTAGAAGAATGGGGCTTGAATGGCTGTAGGTTGTGATGAAGATTCTAATGCTGTTGCTGAAACAGTGAGTGTTTATAAGTAAAATAAAGTAAAGCTGGACATTAAACCAAGTACATATTTCTGAAGAACTCACAATAAGAAATACAGCAGATTATTTTGATCTGACAGGATTCCAAATGTTATACAGCCCAGTATGATAGGCCAACAATTTGCAGGTACTGTGCCACAGCAGTATCCTATGACTGCTGAATAGACTATCTGTCTATATTCTGGAGAACATCACTCACAGCTACATGACATTTTAACTGCATGTCATTTTCATTGACCATTATAGTCTAGCTGTTATAATGGTAAGTAGACAGGTGTGCCAGAACCACACTCTGGTATGTTGGACCAGAAGAAAAGGCAGCTGAGATATACAGTACATGATAAGTAAAAAAAAAAAAATGAAATTTCACAATACACTAAAGAAACTAGCTTGTAGTGGTAGAAGAACAGATGCTCACAAGTCTACAGTTAAGGCAGTCCTGTTTTCATTGTGTTCTTTAGTATAAGTAAAGAAAAATATGCACTACATTAACTAATGGACAAATCATATGCAATCATGCTTCTGTGTATAACTGAGTTCCCTAATCTTGCAAGATGAGGCATTTTATTTATAACCCAAACCAGACCCCCCCCCATATAATCCATTTATCCATTTCTCATTATTAGTGTCAACTGCTGGTCCTCAGTCTTGAAGAAATTGTCTGCTAACTTTTATAAATCTGCTTATTTGCTAATTCAGCCATTCAGTAGCTCTATAGAACAATGCAACCAAATGAAAATATAAGTAATTCAATCTGTTCACTACAGAATACCTGTTTATAGCTCTGTATGCCCAGATAAATGCAGCATGAATGCATTTGTTCATTCTTTCATTCTGTGATTACCAACTTAATGCAGTTCAGGGAAACATGGGGAGCCATATCCTATGTTTCTACTCAGTGAATACAAGACTAATATACAGCACAAGGTGTTACACCACTGCAGGATGCACACAGATGCTTAATCACATCTGAATCACCCACTGTTGAGCAGTTTGGAAGATCACCAATTCACTTAAAGCATGTCTGTGGGATGTAGGAGAAAACTAGAGTACCTGGTGAAAACCCATGTGGAAACAAGGAAGTCATGAGCATATAGGCACCCCGAGTGAAGAACCAGTCACTTTAAGGCAACAAAGCTAACTGCTCCACATTGCGTCACTTTAGTGTGAATATATATTATATTATATTATATTATATTATATTATATTATATTATATTATATTATATTATATTATAAGCTTTAGATCTAGTACATTATACTGTATATGTTAAAGAACACAACAAAAACAGAAAACAATGTGAAGATCTTTGAGCATCTGTCTTAGATGTAGACCTGTGAACATCTGTTCTTCTATCACCATGAGCTAGTTTCTTCAGTGTATTGTGAAATTTAATTCAATTTTGTCTTACCATGTATTAGCTATACATTGGAATTGATGCCGACAGAGTTTATAGTCATTCAGAAGAAAACTCAATCATGACAATAGAACAAGTGTAACAAAAGAAAGTTATATGGAAAAAAGGATCAGTTTTTGTTAAATAAAGTCATAACAGAGAATTGTAAAAAGGGGAAAAATTTAAGTATAGTGTAGTTAGACTAAAAAAAGCATTTGATAGCATTCCACATTCATGGATAAAGGCGTGATTATAAATGTATAAGATACACTCTAAGTTGATTGATTGCGTTACAGTGACCATGAAACACACAGTGGAAACTCTAGCTTGGCTAGATTTTTCTTTTAGTTTTTACTGATTGGTCTGTCTGTCTGTGTGAATTTTTTACTCATTGTTTTAATTTGTTAGTTAGGATATTTTGCAGACATCCTAATGGTTATGGACATCAGCTCGGTACAACAACTCTGTGTTTCTACAGGTTAGACAAACAGTCCACTTATGCTGTGCCGAAGAAGCCATAAGAAAGGCTGAAACATGCATGTCAACAGCTAGTGGGGTTTGGCTTTATTGCCTGAATTAGTCCATAACAGACTTAAAAAGAAAAAAGTCATGGGCATTCAGAACTGCCATATAGCTGAAACACCTGATGTCCTTAAAGGGTCATTTGCATGTATCCCATGTGCCTCCAATACAAGAGGTTTAAGGAATCACAGTTGAAACCCTAGCATGACTAGATTTTTCTTTTAGTTTTTACTGATTGGTTTGTCTGTGTGACCTTTTTACTCATTGACCAAATCAGTGGCAAACCACTTTGCAGCTAAGCCACGATAAAGGACAAATTATTATCTTAGAGATAATTCAAAATGGGATATTAAGGGAAACTCTTTGTCACCATTGCTCTTTTGCCTTGCCCTTAACCCATTAAGCTGTCTACTTAACAGATTAGGTCATGGTTACAATTTGGCTCACAGAAAACAAGAAAGTGTAAGGACTTCTCATCTTCTTTTTGTGGATGATTTAAAACTGTATAGTTCATCACATGAGGAACTGAAAGCACAACTGCAAGTGGTCAAACCTTTCTCAGATGATATGAGTGTTATTTGGTCTTGATAAATGTGCAAAAGCAACCTTTAAAGCAGAAAAACTGCAGCACCAAGAAAATATCAGTCGGGGCAGGAATGTGATATAAAGGAGCTTGAGCAGAAGGGAATGTATAAATATTTGTGAATTGATGGAGGATCCACATGAACAAATGCACATAAAACTTAGTAAGTAATATTTTAGAAGACTAAAATAAATACAGAAAACAGCCCTGACATCTGGAAACAAAGTCCAAACTATAAACCAGTTTGTTTTTCCTGTTTTAACTTACAGTTTTGGGGTGATTGACCTAAAAGGTATTGGATCAGTTGGGCAGGAAAACAAGAAAAATGCTTTGCAATTATGAAATGATTTATAAAAATCAGTGTATACCAAGATTATATATTTTCTGTTCTGAAGGAGATATGGGTCTCCTTGAAATTGATTAAATGCATAAATCTACAATCGTAGAACATCCAAACATAGTCAAAGTTTTAAAATATAAGGAGAACAAGTGTAAGATGACTTCCCTGCTTAGTGTTAACAGAAGCATATCGGTGTCAAGCGAGAATAGAAATCAAACTAGAAGTAGACAAAAATCAGGCAGCAGCTGAATGTGCCAAAAACAAACATAAGAAAGAAAATAAAGTGAAGGATCAGATGAGAAGGGAAGAAATGTGGAAAGGCATGCATATAGTTGCAAGCACAGAAAACTCCTGGAACAACCTCATGTCAATCAGGATTTGATGCAGGAATGATTAAGGAGAGGTGAACTTAAACTAAAAAAATAAAAGATTAATACTGGTGGCCCCAGGATAGTGGACTATGTACATGTAGGTTTACAAAGTCCATTGAACATGTCAGAGAAATAAACAAATGCAGGTTTTGTAAAACAGAATTGGAAACAGTCAGACATATTGTTGCTGGGTGTGGTATACTAATGGCAGACGGCCTTTATACTGAAAGGCATAATAATGTGGCAAGACCGTTACACTGGGGATTGTGCAAACATTACAATACTGAAGTAGCTGAGAAGCATTGGAAACATGAGCCACAAAGCATTGTAGAAAATGATGAAGTTTATATCACATGAGATCACCCATTACCAACAGTTCAAAAAAGTAGATGTGAGAAAACCAGATATAATAATCCATGAAAAGAAGAAAAGAAGATAAAAGTAGCATTGATCATTGAAATTTCTTCACTCACTGATTACAGTGTCTTATGCACAGAGAAACACAAAGTCATAAAATACCAGGATTTGCAGGCAGAAATGAATATAATGTAGAAGGACACCAAGATACTTCAAATAGTAGTAGGAGCAATGGGTCTCATAAAAAAAAAATTACAGTCATATTTAGATATGCTACCAGTACATGTAACTCCATATGATTGCCTTACTTTTCAAATCTAACATAAAGATCCAACTCGTACAAAAAAACCCCATAAACTTAAAAAAATGCTGAGACAATACTTGCTACATTCCTCCTAAACCAGCACAAACATCTAAATTTACTTGGCATATATATATTCCACCAGGTGACAACATAAACACCCTAGAATCAATACTCCACTGGGCTTCCCTCTCCCTTCCTCATGAAACCATAGTGCTAGGTGATGTCAACATCGACTGGAACTCTATCCACTCCCCAACACCCATCAACTACATTAACCTATATAACCTTACCCAACTTAATCAAACTCCCTTCCGTATAGATAAAGCCACCAAAAGGGAATCCATATTAGACTGGATCCTCACTATCCAAGCCAACATTGCTCACCAATGTGGAACACTACCCAATTCTCTCAGTGACCATAACCCAACCTTTTTCCTTTGACACAAACTTATAATGTAACAACCCACCCTCCCTACTACAAACCCATTCCCGCAAAGACTTTCCCTCAGACCTATTCACAGAAACCTTAAAATCCTGTAACTGGGCTCCCACCAAAACCCTCCCTCTGGACAAGGCAGTAGAATATTTTAATTCCACATTCTTAATGATTCTAAACCAACTAGCCCCAATTAAAACAATTAGAGCGTGTAGCAATCCTGCTCCCTGGTTACATAAAACCACAAAGGCCTTATTAAAACAAAGAGACAAAGCATGGAAATCCTGGAAACAACATAAAACACCCAGAACTAAACAAGCCTTTTTAGAACTTAGAAATAAGGTGAAAAAACAGGTTAAGATAGACAAACAAAATCACTATCTAACCTTAGAAAGAAAATATAGTAACAACCCACAGAAATTCTGGGCTGAAGTGAACATCATCGTCCAATCCGGAAATATCTCCATACTATCACCAAATATAGAAGGCACCAACCCTGACATAGCATCCAGCTTTAACAACTGTTTCACCTCCTCCATACTGAAACTCATAAATGATACAACCCCCCACCAACCGTCAAAGCCCAATCAATCACCACCCCCTTTTCACTCAAACCGTTTTCTATATCAGCCATCCAAAAACTCCTAGCTAAACACAAACCAACTACCCTCGCTGTCTACAGCCACCCAGCTGAATTCCTGCAACTTGCATCTAGGGCCATTGCCTACCCAATCTCAATACTAATAAACAGATCCATTAATGAACACTATGTTCCATCCTTATGGAAAACCTCATACATCATACCCCTTCACAAGGGTGGCCCCTCCACCGATCTCTCCAACTACTGCCCCATCGCAATCCTTTCACGCCTATCAAAAATCCTAGAAAGATGTATCCATCACCAGCTCTTCTCCCATTTACTTTCCAACAACCTACTCTCTAAAACTCAGCACAGATTTTGACCAGACCATAGCATCACCACTGCCCTAATTAACTTCACCAATACCATACACTCATACACAAACCAAGAGAAACTTGTCTCTTCCACCTTTCTAGATCTATTGAAAGCATTTACTCAGTTTCCCACAATAAACTGCTATCCTCTCTCCAAACTCAGTCATGATAATTTTACCCTACAATAGTTCAGTAGCTACCTAGACAACCATTCTCAATCTGTCAAATGGCTCAACTCCCTATCCTCCCTCTCCCAGTCAAATGTGGTGTACCTTAAGGCTCTATACTTGGCTCCCTTTACTTCAATATCTTTACAAACCACCAAAGAAATAAACTTTCAAGACCGGAAAAACAAACTAGCGAAAACCACCGCTAATTCAAAAGCCAAGAACTCGACTCAGGCCAGTCCAAACGTAAAAAACATGAAAAACAACAAATTTTCTTAAGCCACTATAAAAGCTTTTTGTTAGTACCTTGCACTAACTTCTTCAGACAAGCAAAACATTCACACCATTACAAGTGAGTTTAAATACCAGCATTGAAACACTTAACCATGCCCCCTTGCTCTCCCTTTAGCTCCTTAAAGGTACAGATCACAGCTAACTAACTAAGGTGCATTTGCAATTCTCTATTAACATAATAAAAAATTCATACACCGAGACTGTAATAATAGCAGGCTTTGAAACTGAAAGAAAAAAGCCCAATATTTTGATTATTAAACTTGTATAAAGTAAATAAATGTGTTAAATATATAAAATAACATAAAAATAATAACAGTGTTCAACCTACAGCATAAATACTAATAATGGAAGCGCGACGCTTCCTAATCAGAGATTACCTATGCATACATAGTATCTTGCCTGCTTTCAAATAAAATAACCAATATAATGAATATAATAAATATAATGAAATTAATGCATACTGTCCTAAGCATCTAAATAACTAGAACAGCTACCCAAGAAAAATAATATTAATCATATCTCGCTAAATAATAAAAATAATAAAATATAAAAATATATAAAGTATGACATGTAACATATAATATAACATAAATTTAGGCTACTCGGTATAGGTTTAATACTGTCATTGAATAAAACAGGTCTAAAAGTTAGTGTATATAGACCTAAAATTACTAAATAATAAAATATAAATCAATAATATATATTATAAAATAATAATCATAATGTATAATCATAACAATAACTAATGACTATTAACCCTCCACCACTGTCGACTAATAAAGAGTTATAAAACCATTAATTTGTCGACTCTCATTTTTCATTTTTTGACTCTCATTTTAAAAAATTGTGAGAATAAACAGCTCGTCACCTCTTCAAACTTTTAAGTTTTAAAAAACAACTACTGGATAACGAGCTGTTAAGACCGGGGGGTGATATGCTTCCAATCTTAATTGCCAAAGAAGCTCTTTACATTCTAATCTATATGTCTCAGGTCCATAAGCATTAGTATTATACAGTTGATCTATAACCATAAATGTAAACTCATGGTTTGGATTGTTCTGGATGTGCATAGCCAAAGCATTGTCCATTTTCATTCTTCTTATGGCATACAAATGCTCATACATTCTTTCCTGGAGTTTCCTCTCGGTCTTGCCAATGTAAAAACTGAGACATAATGCACATTGAGCAAGGTATACCACTTGGGTACTGGAACAAGTGAAACATCCCCTGATGAGGAATTTCCTGTTCTTAACTGTAAAGGCTGTACCTGCCTGGACAAATCTGCAATACTTGCACATATTACATTTATACATCCCTGATCTTGATGTTACTAAATTTCACGTAGATTCCAGAATATTTTTGATGTTAGGTCCCCTTCTGTATGTTATCAATGGGGCTTTATCAAAAATTGGACTTCCAAGTAACTCAGGGGATAGTAATCGCCAGTTCCTCTTAATTATAGTAACTATGTCATTGGCATCTGTATTAAAAGTTAAAATAAAATTGGACCTGGACATATTTCCCTGGAAATCAGGGCATACAGGTGATGGTGAATGACTCAATTCAGAAACAACATGAATCAAGATAGAAGAAATATAGCCATTAGTTCTCTTGGTCTTAACTTCAAGACACAACTCATCAATCAAGGTTTCTGGATAACCTCGATCCAGAAATAAATTGGCTATGAAATCACACTCTTCCAAAAATTCACTATCCCTTGACACCATCCTAGCTGCTCTTACAAGTTGTCCTTTGACTATAGCCTTTTTCTGATGAAGCGGATGGTCACTATCATAATGTAGATAAGAATTAGAGAACATTGATTTCCAATGGATTCTGGCTCCAAACTGACCTAGACTTCTGTCTTTGTAAAGTTCCACATCCAAATAGGATATCTTCTCCATGTCTATTGTACAAGTAAATTTCAAAAAGTCAGACGAATTATTAAAGCCAATCACTAGGTCTTGGACTTCTTCCAGTGAGCCATTAAACAAGATAAAAATGTCGTCCAAGAATCTTATATACAGAACGACTTTCTCTTGAATAATATTATTGGGAAAGGCAAACATTCTTTCCCAATGAGTCATGACCAAATTAGCTACACTGGCGCCACACGGAGACCCCATAGGAACACCAATCAACTGATGGAACCATCTGTTATTGAATGTGAAATAGTTACACGTCAAAATAATATTCAATAATTCGCTCACCATAGATATCTCTTTGGGTGGAGCTTGGTAAAAAATCATCTCCAATTGAATCCATTCAAGTGCTACCTCATGGGGAATTGAAGAATATAAATCAATGATGTCAATGGTCAGAAAATAGGCATTTCCTTCAAAGGTAGCTAGTCTAACGTTTTCCAAAAAGGACCAAGAATCTCTGGCTATGTGTGGTACCTGCGATACATATTGTTTGAGGATGGTGTCTACTACCTTCGCTGCTGCATAGGTAATACTACCCCTCGCGTTCACTAATTGGCGCATAGGGGGATCACCAATACTTTTATGAATCTTAGGATTTAGATGCTTAGGACAGTATGCATTAATTTCATTATATTTATGGAGCTATATTACTTTAAGGGCAGCAGTAAGATTCTGGTGCCAAAAAAGTTATTTAAACATCTGAGTACCTAAGTGTTTTTGTTCTGAAGAAGCCAACATATTGTTGGTGAAAGCGCTTAACCTGTTTTTACAAGTTGGAAGTCCTTACATTGTTTTTATCAGTTGGACTTTTTACTGTTTGACTACGGCGAGTTTATATTCTAATAAACGTTTTATCTGGAGTCTGCACTGTTTCCTCTGTGTTCTTTCGTTGTTTCACAGAGAAGATAGCGTAGTAATTGGAGAGGTCAGTGGAAGGGGTGCCTTTGTGGAGGGAATGATGTGGGATATTTTCCATATCGAGGGAACATAGCCTTCTGTTATGGAATGGTTGATTAGAATTGAAATTGGGTAGGCTATTGTATCAGATGCAATTTTCAAGTATTCAGAGGGGAGGTTGTCAGCTGCGAGTGTGGTGGGTTTAAGTTTTGACAATAGTCTTTTTATGTTGGAGGTAGGTACTGAGGTGAAGAAGAAAAGAGGAGTGGGGGGTTTAGGGTTAGGAGTTGGGGGGCTATTGGGAAGTGCTGTTTGTTTAGAGATGTTATAGTTTCAGTGAAGTGTTTGTTGAAGGATTCAGCAATACTGCTGGAGGAGGGGTGAATGGATGGTTGGGGGGTATCAACCTTCCCTGGATGGAGGATATTGTTAATAGTGGACCAGAATTGCTTAGGGTTGTGGTTGGTAGAGTTTAGGGTGGATTTATAGTAGAGGGATTTGTCTAATTTTATATGCTTTTGGCTTTATAGTTCAAGGAATGATTGCATATCTGAGTTATTTTTTGTTAGTCGCCAGTGCTCCCAGGCCTTATCTCTGGATTTCATTAGGATTCTGGTGGTCTTTTGTAATCATGCGGCACACCTGGATCTGACTTTGGAATTTCTTACAGGAGCATGGGTGTTTAGGATGGAGAGGAAGGTACTGTTGAAGAAGTGGACAGCCTCATCTAGGTTGAGGTATTTTAGTGGTGACCAGTTATTTTTTTGCAGGGAGGAGATGAAGGAGTTGGGGTTGAAGTTGGACTTGTTCCATATCTGCCTGTGGATAATGGGCTTCAGACTGTTTGTGTGGTGCCAAATTAGGAAAGTGGGGGAGTGGTCACTAAGACTGTCAGGTAAGCAGCCTGCTAGATAAGAGTGAGGGGCTTTGTTGACTAGGATCCAGTCAAGTAATGTATGATTGTTAGGGTTTTTGTTGATTTGGGTAGGGGATTGGATGAGTTGAGTGAACCCATGGAGATTAAGGTGAATGGTTAGGAGATTGTTATGACAGGACAGCCAGTTGATGTTAAAGTCGCCGAGAATGATGGTTTCCTGGGGTAGAGATAGAGTAGCCCAGCTCAGGAGATTTTCTAGGGGTGTGATATTTTGCCCTGGTAGGAAATAGCATCCTATGATATTGATTGTTTTGTTTGGGTTTAGTTTGAGATTGGCATAAAGGATTTCTTCATTGTTGTGGTGAGGGGCAGATGAGTTCAGGAGTTGAATATTGAGGTGGTGTTTAAATATCAATGCTACACCACCTCCTTTTTTGGACAATCTGTCTATACGAAGGATGTTGTATTCAGGTGGAAGTATATCCTCACTTTTGATGTGAGGTTTGAGCCAGGTTTCAGTTAGGAAGTGAATATCTGGGGAATACATGCTTATGCTGGCGTGTATTTCTTGGATTTTATTGCATATGCTTCTGATGTTTAGGGACATTATAAGTAGGTCTGTTGTTTTCTTGTTGGCTAGGAGTTGAGTTGTTGGGGGGGGGGTTTCTTGGACTAGGTTTGTGGTTGGGTTGGATTTGGGAGGACCAGGGTTTGGATGGATGTCTCCAGCGAGGGCTAGTTTATAGAGGGTATTTAGGATATGTTTTATATACATAGTAAAATGCATATGGTATCTTAGGGTTATTTTATGTTTGAGTGTGTTAGGTGTATGGTAATGGAGTGTGTGTACTGGAGGATGGTTTTGGTGGCAGGGGTTGTGTAGTTATCCTGAAAATGTTTGAGGGAGGGTGTTGAGAGAGTACAGTGGAAGTTGTTGGGGCATGTGACTGTGGAGCCTTGGTAGGATGTAATGTGAGCTAGAACTACGCAGGTTAGGATTGTTATTATATTAGCTTTCAGAAGTTATAAACGTTTTCAGAAACCAGAAGTACATTACAGAAGAAAAGTACATAACCAGAAGAAAATTATAAAAGCTTTCAGAAACCAGAGTACAAATATAGACAATCTCATAACCTTTCTTAAAGCCCACATCTGGAACCATATACTCTCCTTACATGATCCAAATATAGTAGCTGTAAGCCTAACCCACTTTCTACTGCAGCTGCAAGACAAATGCTTTCCACTTATTCACAGGCTTTATGAACCCACCAAAACTGAATGCCTATCCACTGAACACAAACATCTTGTAACTCTAAGGGATGAAGTATGGCAAAAATGGAAAGAGACCCCCACAACTGACAACCACATGTCGTTTATATTCTTGCATAACTTAACCAAGAAGTTCAGCAGAAGGCATAAAACAACTCGCCAAACAAAGAAAAAAATTACAGTCTTACACTTTTACAAACACTTTTGGAAAGGGGTTAACCTAATTACAGGAAGAAAATCTCCTCATTTTACCATGTCTACAAACACCATTCAGTGTGTTTCCTCATGATACCCCGTCTACAAACACCATTCAATGTAGTACAGCACAACTTTCTCCAGAAGTTTTCCTTAAGGAATTTTCCAATCTCCCATCAATAAACTCCATACCTCCCATAGATCAGGCATTGCCCACCCTGCCATCATTCACCCCACCCTTCCACTTCAAATACATACATCCCAAAATAATCTCTGTTCTACTTGAAAATATTTCCATTGATACCCCTCGTGGATCTGGCGACATAAAACCCTGGTTCATATATCACCACAGAGGGCATCTATGTCTTCCTCTCACCTAAATATACAATCTACGTCTCATATAAAACACCATGCCACAGATTTGGAAAACTTTCCTAATTAAACCTCTCCCAAAGCAAACCAACCCAAAAGATACTGCTCACTTCCATCCACTATCCATCCTCTCAATACTGGTCAAACGTCTTGAAAAGATAGTCTATACTCAACTCTCCCTCTATATCCAGCAGTACTCCTCCAAACAGCATGGATTCTGGCCTAGAAGAAGTACGATGACAGCACTTTGGCCCCTAATTGATGATATCCTGCTAAACTCAGATAGTGGCCTCCTTACAGGTGTCCTATTTATAAACCTGACAAAGTCATCACCGCATTGACCAGTATCTTCTCCAAAACAAACTAATTGAAATTGGTGTCAGTCCAGATGCCACTCCCTGATTTAAAAACTTCCTCACTGACAGACACTTCAGAGTTCAAATATGATCCTCTCAATACAAATCTGCACCTATTACCAAAAGTGTACCACAAGGGTCCTTTCTTGCCCCCCTCCTTTTCTCTATATTCATTAACAAACGTCCTTGTAACCTCTTCCATCTCCCACTTCTCTATGCTGATGACAGGGTCATTCACTGATCAGGTCACTCTCACTCCAACACTAAATGTCATCTTCAGTCAGACTTACATGAGCTTCACCAATAGCTCATAAACCATGAACTACTTTTCAACTTCATCAAGACCAAAACTATGCTTTTTGGAACTCCATAGAAAATTCACCAAGCACCTGACTTTTTAACTACCTTTGACCTGCACAACCATTCCATAGAGACAATCTCTGCCTTAAGATACTTTGGACACTGGCGTGATAAGTCACTAAACTTTCACTTCCACATTAATAAGGTGAGTGTCAAAATAAACTCTCTCATCTTCTGGGCCAAAAAGATCTCTCCTTTTCTATCCAAACCAGGTAGAGAAACCACTGGCAAAGGAGTTCTCATTTCTCAAATTGAATATGGGCTCCCAGTTTTTGCTTCTGCCTCCAAGCAAAAGATTGCCATGCTCCAGACTGTCTAACAGCATCTGCCTATTGATTACAAACTCACATTTCTGTGAGCACCACTGTATCACCCTAGAAAAAAGCCAAATGACTACCCATAAAACAAAGTTCTAACCTATTTTTAGGATCCCAACAAACTACTCCAACCGCATGAGTTTACTCCCCTTGCAGTTAGACTTCACAAAAAAAAAAAAAAAAACCTCCTCATACAACCTGAGACACTGCTCACAAGCTACTTCAACTCTTATAGGATCATAGGATCATAAGAGATTACTAGGCTAATGGCCCTGGGGCCTTTACAAGCCTAGCCAAGAGTTTATCCCCAAAAAGAAACCTCAGTTAGCACCTGTCACCTCTGTCAATGAGGGGATGAATTTGTGGTTACCCATCCACTCATCAAGGTTGCGCTTGCTGAATGTCAGCGAAGTGCTCTGTTTGACGTGTATGGGAAGTCTATTCCAGAGAAGGGGCAGCCTTTGGGAGACAAACCTGTCTCTCCAGCAGGTTTTGTTGATGTTGCATATTACATGTAGGCCTTTCAAGTGGGTAATGCACAAGGAGTTAGACTTATGGATATGGAGCATCTGTAGTAGGGCAGGGTCCAAGATTGCTTTATAGGCAAGACACAGATCACCCATGAACAATCTGTTATGATACCAAGTAGAGTGATAGTGATTTGAGCCTGTCTTCATAGGACAGGTGTTGGAGGCCATGGATTGTCTTTGTGAGGTATTACAGTGGCCTTTGCAGTTGGTGCAGATGTTTGGAGAGGTTACCCTAGAACCAAACTTCACAGCACTGCACATGATTTCTCCTCTCATGTAGCTACTCTTTGGCAAGCTCTCCCCACTGCCATTTAGGTAATAAACACTTATTCTAAATTGAGAATGCAGCTCAAAAAGGGCTTCTTCATCCAAGCCAAATGGTCTTGCTTCAGCACAGGACGTATCACTTAACCTATCCTCTCTCAAAATTCACTGAAGTTTGACCAGACTCAGAAACTAATGTATATATTGTACATTATACGCTGTTTGTACATTACACTGTGCTTCTTCACTGGAATGTATATAAACCTTTTTTTTCTATGTAATTAGTCTGAATTATTCTGTTATTGCTTATATTTCTATATTTTTTGTTTGTGAAATGTTTTGTATTTCTCCTGCTCTGAGCCTGAAATTGGTCAGTATTGATTAGTGCACTACCCCTATAAACAAATAAAAATAAATAAATAAAAATATGTTATACCCAGAAACCAACATTGTCCCTAATCCTTGTCCCAATAACCTCCCTTACCCCTTAGAAATGTTCACAAGTTTAACTTGTACTTCATTGGCAGCATTGCTTCTATCACTAATGAAGCATTTTCTGACTCCTCTGATTCATGTCTACACCCATCCACTAATAACTCCACCCTCACACTAAAACTAGTCACTACCTCCTTTCTACAAAAATTATTATCCAAACTTAAACTGTGCTCACCCGCTGCCTGTCACTTTCCTACAAAATACCTCAAAATTGCTGCTAATGCCATTGCATATACAGTCTTAATCATTATAAACAGGTCAGTACAGGAATCCCATATTCCTACCATCTAGATAAAATGCCATATCATCCCTCTCCACAAAGATGGTGCTTCCGTATCTAATTTATGATACATTGCCATCTTACCCCCCCCCCTTTAATAATATTGAAACAATGTGTCCATAAACAACTAATCCAGCATCTCTTAAAGGATCAGCAACTAACCAATAGTTAAAATGGTTTTAGACATGCCAATAGCACAACTTGACTCCAGATAACATAAATAAAGCCAGGGATAGAGGTAAACTTATATCTTCCTTTTCCCTAGACTTATCACTGTGTCTCATAAAACAACTATGCTACCCTGCTACAACTCTCCACAAAAGGTATTTCACAATCTACTCTTCAATGGATTAATAATTACTTGTCAGAACACTACCAGGCAATCAAATGGAATTCTACCCTTTCCCCTAATCTACCCATCACTACAGCTGTCTTTCAAGGCTCTATCCTTGCCCATCATCTATTTAATATCTTTATAAATAATTTGCATGCTTCCTCTACAAGTATCCTTTATATAGTGGGCAGATGATTCCACCTTTATCTGCCTCTTAGGCAATCTAGAAAACTTAGAGAAGATTACACAACATGCCTTCAACTCTATTGAAAACTAGCTTTGCAACCACCAAGTTCTTATTCCAAATAAAGCCAAACTCCTTTTATTTTTCCTAAATCACTTATCCATGAAAAACATAGCTTTAAAATAAAAACATGTAATTCTGACAAAGGTTGTTTGGACAAGTGGAAGTCAGCAGAAAATGTTTAGCCTAAAGCTCTTTTGGTGAAAGTGGAGGATTCCCTTTTCTCTACAGTTGTGGGGTGTGAGGGATGTCCCCTCACATGGAAAGTGCAGTAGGGCTTGCTCCCCTCCAAAAAAGTTTTTTTTAGACTTTTGCAGAAAGCAATTTCAGCTAAACTTTTTCTTTTGATTTGCGGTCAACAGAACTACTGTTGATCTATCAACATGAATCCCTTTAAAATCACACCCCCAGACAAGATTTCAATTGAAGTAATACCCCATATAAAACTGCTGGAGTTGACAACCTCAAATCTGACCTCCATATGCAGAACAATATAAAAAATCACAAAAAGATAGAGATGCTATACAGAAACAAAAAAAAATAAATCCTTACTGCATCCACCAGTCACTCTTGCAACTACATACCTACTCCCCTCTCTATTATATGGTTCTCCCATCTTGACTGACTTTCAGGTCACCTTAAAATATAAACAAGAACAGTGTTACAAAAAGATAGCCAGCTACGCTGCTAATACAAGTCAAAGAACATATCACTGTTATGCTCTAAAATCCCTAAACTGGCTAGAATTACCCCAGAAGATAAAATATACCCAATTTCTCTTAACACATAAAATTATATATAATTCCACTTCTTTCCCAGCTGTTAGTACAGTTCTCTAGCACTACTTCCCAAGTCATCATACTTGATCTTCTGACAAGAAAATTTGACGTCAAAGTCTACACTCACACTGTGCAGCAAAAATCAGGAATACAATCCCTGCACCAATCATGGCAATACATAATATTCATTTATTTAAGCTGTAACTGAAATAATTCCTGTCTGATTCTTGGTGTTGCACATGATGCTCTCCTGGCTAATTGTTTCACTTGCACCTTCTCTAACGTCTGTATTTATCCTTTTCACTCATTTTTCTGGTTTTATTTCTCTTACTGTTATTTCCCTTGCTCTTTATCTTACCGCCCCTTTTTATTTCTCCTCTCTCCCATATCAACCCCACTTATCATCTCTAACAAATACTTATTTCTCTCTCTTCCCTCCCTTCCTCTCCATCTCCTTCTTTCCCAGTTGTGAATGTTTCACTCTGACATTTGCTTTATGAATGAGTAATAAACTTATTAACTTATAACATGTCAATACATTTCAGTGCTACATGTTGTATTATAGCAATAACCCACGCCTGGGTGTGGGTAATGCTGGATTTACCCACGGTTGGTGTGGTGTGGTTTGGTCACGAGGGCAAAGCCCGAGTGACCAAACAAAGACAACCATGGGTAAATCCAGCATTACCCACACCCAGAAGTGGGTTATTGCTATTATACAATGACATTATTTAAGAAAAAAAATAATTATTTTTCTTAAATAATGGCATTGCATAATGCCTCCTTGCCACCCTTCCGCAGCTGTCTGGTATTCTGCGGCAGTTCTGATGTACTGCGCATGCATATGCTTACGTAGTACATCAGAGCTGTGTGTAAAAGCAATGGAGAAAGCAAGATCTCCGTTGCTTTTTACAAACTGTCTTGCTGTGTTAAAGGAGTTTAACATAGCGAGACAGCTTTAAAAAAAGCAATGGAGAATCTCCGTTGCTTTTTTTAAAGCTGTCTCGCTATGTTAAACCCATCTAACATAGCGAGACAGTTTTGAAAAAATCAACGGAGAAAGCGGGATCTCCGTTGATTTTTAAAGTGTCTCGCTATGTTAAAGGAGTTTAACATAGTGAGACAGCTTTAAAAAAAGCAACGGAGATAGGAAGATCTCCGTTACTTTTTTTAAAGTGTCTCGCTATGTTAAAGGAGTTTAACATAGTGAGACAGGTTGTGAAAAGCAATTGAGATCTTGCGTTCTCTGTTGCTGTAAAAAAAAAAAAAAAAAGAGTTATACTAATAGAAAAAGTCTGAGCGACCAGACCTTTTTCCATTACTATAACTCTGATTTACAACGTGCACACTGACCAATCAGCGTGCACGTTTTGGAATATTAATGGGGGGGGGGTCGTTGTATAATTATCTTGTTTTAATGATGGTATGTGTATTATTATACATGTCATATATATAATAATATTTGTACTCATTTTTGTATTTACAGTATATAATAATATGATGTCATTTTTCACCTGTGTATATGTATCTTCTATTCAGATATCCATGGAGCGTTCCCTGGGCCAGTGATGCACATGAGGAATGAGATAAGTTATTCTTTCTAGATTCAAATAGCAATAATTGTAAATATGCTTGCTTTCCTTTCTTAGTATTTTAGAGGTATGAAAACAGTTGTCAAGTGAAAAGGTGTTTCAGTTTGTCTAGTAGTTAACAGAGGATTAAGGCTAAGCTTTAATCAGCTGCTTCTTGTGATCCAGGATTTAATTTTCTCAGCCTTCATTTCCTACTGCGTGAATATGAATATATCACTTATTCTGGATCCACCTGATAACACCGACAAGCAAAAACACTGACAACGAGATCACCGACACCACAAAACCGAAAGTTCAAAAACACGAAAGTTCACATGCCCGACAAAGCACAATCCTGACAGTCAACAAAATAAAACAAATTCACTGTCCGAAAAACACACCAAAAACCTTACAAACCTACACTAAACCTTAGGTCCGATACTATCGCACATTTACCTTACCTACACCCTAAACCCAAAGTCTGTCACCATCGCACACTTACCTTACCCACACCCTAACCCTAAAGTTCGTCACTTTCGCACACTTACCTTACCCACACCCTAACCCTAAAGTCCTTCACTATCGCACACTTACCTTACCCACACCCTAACCCTAAAGTCCATCACTATCACATACTTACACAGTCGAGCTCATTTAGCGTGTCGGTGTTTTCAGCGTCGGGATTTCAAACTGTCGATTATTTCCATTGTCGGTCTTCCAGTGTCAGTGATCTCATTGTCGGTCTTATCAGGTAGAACCCTTATTCCAACAGTGCACTTGGGCTGAGCCTGAAGAAAGCCCACCCTGATCAGTGTTCTGCCCTGGTTAACAAATACAGATAAATATATAAAAGACAAGTTTGTGTGGGTTCAGAAGTCTTGTTACTTCAGGAAGCAAAATACAGAAGAGCAAAGACTATTTTTATTCACAGAACTGATTAGTAAAATCATAACCAGTTGTACTAAATCCTCAAAAAAGACAGCAGCCATTTAATTTTTTTAATAAAAAAGAAAAAAAACTGAATACACTATTAAAGAATCAACTGCTGATGGTATTAGAAGGTAGAGTGGGTAAAAATGTAGTACTCTTTTTAAAAGTATATTTTAATAAATCTGAATGAACAAGACATTTTTTATATACTATTCAGTAAAAGATATTTATACTGTTTGGGAAGTATTTTCAGCCTTTTACCCCTGCTGTCTACTGATTATTAACAACCTCCCAACCAGTGACCCATTAATTCCCATCATCAGTGTGGGGGTCGACCAGGAGGAGCCATCATTTAGCTGAATTAAGTCAACTCTAAGGTAGTGTCGCTGATGTTAAAACATTTGAAAATGTCTTACCAAAACATAAGAAAACATGCTTTTGCAGATGAGCTTCTTATGTGGGAGGACACCCCACACCCCCTAGACTTTATATATATATATATATATATATATATATATATATATATATATATATATATATATATATATATATATATCAACTCCATAGTCAAACAACAGTGGAGAAAAAGGTAGTCTCCACTGTCAGCAAAGTTAGTTTTGCTGAATGGTGTTCAAACATTTCTTTCTCAGAGACTTTGCAGATATATGCTCCATATTTACACAGCCAACATGGATAGTTCAGGTTTTTACGAAAGCCTTAACTTCTCATGGCACTTGACAGAATACCTGAAAGGGGATGTACAATGGGTTGTAGCAAAAGGCATCCTTTAATTTTTGCAAGGGGTGTGCTCTCTCATGCAGCCCCCCCAAAACATAAGCGTTCGTTTCTTTGGTCTTCACAAAAAGAGAACATACCCGTCTGGGTGCCTCCTAAGTGCATACATTCCTACTCTTTTTAAAGGTTATTTTTGTAGCTTTGAAGTCAGTTAACAAAATATTCATGATGACTTGTAACAGGCACAGCTGATCGCAGCTGCTGATTGGAAGCAGTGAGAATAGAAAGGGATCAGAATGTCTGTGGAGAAAAAAAATATTCTTATTTGAATTCATTTCCTTTCTGCTCTTCTCATCAGTGTAGTATTAATAGCAGACTAAGCATATTTACCAACAACAGATTCCATGTAACTGGAGGACCCCACTCCAAGCATTCTTAGTCAGACAGTGAGGCATTATCCTTCTAGTTCATATAGTGTCCTCTGAGTAGGTCATGTCCAGAACAAGTCCAGCCGAAGCCACTGTCTGATTTGTGAGAGAGAATTTTGTTCCTCTTAATTTTAACCATCTGATTCTGTGCAAAACATTTTGCTGAGTGGCAGAAACACCGGGTCTATATTATAACATCGAAGTTCGTAAACATTGAATGTTATAATATCGAACCCTAAACACCGAAATCCGAAAACAGTCAGAATATTGCTTTCCTGAGAAACATGCACACAACACAAACACACACACAAAACAGCAATCCACACACATACACTTAAAATCCTACACCTAAACCTAAACTAAACTTTACATACACTACTAGCTATCCACTTACCTTAACCCAACCCTAACCCTAACTTGTTCATGATCAGATATTTTCATTATATTATTCTGTAAATGTAAATCTTCCTTTTGAGCATTCTGTTTTATTATTAGCCCCAGAAAATGCTGATTTTATATCTTACGTATTGAAATTTTGAAGATTTTTAAAAATGTAATATAGTATGCTTAATGCTTTTATAGCAGAAGCTAGTTCAATTGATCTATAATCACCATCGTCATGGTTCAGGTTGCGACTGTGAAAGCCTAAGTCTTTTTTTTCGCACTTTGCTGAACAGCTCAGGAACTGTGGAATGGCTTCTGTCAGAAACTGAATGGTACCACTGTGCCATTTGGCTTGATACAGTGAAAGACAAAGTTTTTTTTGTGTGTGTTGTTTGCTTGAAGAGCTGATAGAGTGGGATGTTGTGCTGACAATGGGCACCAGGTGTTAGATGGATCATCTCTGGAGTCAAGGTAAAGTTAGGGGCTCGGTGGGAGTTTTAGGCTTAGAGTCAGGGTTTGGGGGGAATTTATTGGGGTTGGACTGAGGGTGAGGAATATAATTCAGTAGGATTGGGCTAGTGAGAGGTACAGCACTTGCTATTTAGGGTAAGTGACAATGAGCAATTGAGCAGTGAGCTAACATCATTTGAGCATTTGTAACACACCTGTGCAGATTTGTAGAATTATTTACAGCCCATTCAGACAGGGGACCATGGATACATTATGTTATTTATGACTTAACATTGCAAGCAAAAAAGAAAAGTTTCCTGCAGTTCCATACTAATGATGCTTAATGTCATATAGAATTAAAAATGAAGCGCACATCTCCTGATTCAACAGCTAAAATATGTGTGGATTCATAACCCTTTCACTGAGAAGAGAACATCAGTACACAACTCTAGCAAAAGCCAAAAGGCTACCCATCCCCACAGAAAACTACCTTCATATTAGTGACCCTGATAACCATTAAACTTATCAATCCTGAAACCTTCCACTCTTTGCAAAAAGATTTTCAGAGAGATCTTTTCCAATATATACTTTAGGATCTCTTTCATTATTCACTCATGTCCTGCAAATCCCACAAATTAATCTGAAATGCACAGAATATTCCTTCTCTGTCCTTGCCCCTAAGATCTGGGAAACTATCCTAGTGCAAATAAAAGCCACACTAAATTCCATTTGGAATTGAAGAACTTTCTTTCTTCATACAAACATAATACATATACTACCACAATTGGGAAGGTCTCATGAAATGGAATCCCCCACCTTCTTACATCTTAATACTTAGTCTTAATTTAAGACAATCCCTTGGAGGGCCACTCGCCCCTCCATGAGTTTACTCCTACTCTGTCCCCTCCATTTAATAACCATTTACTGTTACTCACCCAGCCATCTACACACTCTTACTCCCTCCTACCACTCAGCTTTCCCTAACTACCTCCTTACCTCTGTCATTAAGTCTTCTGCTTTACTCAGGTTTTCTACCTTAAAATTAATTTGTCTTGTACAGAGCTCACCACTCTGGATCCTCTTTGGTGTCAATTAACTGCTTTCTCACATTTTATCTAATAAAACATACTCTCTGTTTTTGATATTCTCATTCTGTGCACACTCAGTGAAGCATATTGTACACTTATTGATGTGGTAGTGTAATATTGTATTCTTCTAGTGTGTTAGTTTTTCAGTTCATCATCTATTCAACATGCTGTCCCTTTCTGGTGTGTTTGTCTAGTGCATCTTCAGGGATGCACATTGTACATTTATTGAAATCTTAATGAACTATTATTAGCATGTGCATTTTCCATGTCTGCAAACCCTAGGCAGAGCCAGAAAATTATCCTGTTGTATCAGTGCTCTACACTTGGTCAACGAATACATAAATAAATAAAACTGTTGCTGTACTGTGTATGGGCAAAAAGACTTGCCACTGACAGGAGATTATGGACTGTTTGTGGAAAGCATACATTACTTTAGTTATACATGCATCAAATGTGTGTTCATAGGTTCAGAGGTAGGTACTAGGCTATCAGCCCTAGGGCTTATACAAGCCCAGCCAAAAAGGTACCCTGGCTTTTGCCACCCAAGAAAATTATTTTCCTGTTCCACTGTTGAGCAGAGCCACAGAAGTGATCCCTGGGGTGAATTTCCTATTTCCCATCCAATCATCAAGATTTTTCTTGAAGATTGCTAATGAGGAGCTTTGTTTGATATAGATAGGTAGTTTATTCCAGAGTATGGGAAGTCTCTGGGACAGGAATCTATCCCTCCGGCATGTTCTGTTTATTGTGGTGACAAGGTTTAGATCCCTAGAGCGTGTAGCTCAGAGGGATTAGTATTTCTTTAAGTGGAGCATGTCCAACAGCTCTGGGTTTGGCATAGCTCTGTATGTTAGGCAGAGATCACCTCTGAGTAGGTGATATGTGATGGAGTAAAGCTGGAGTTTTTTGAGACGGTCTGCGTAGGGTATCTGTTTGAGGCCAGTAATCCTCTTTGTGAGGTATTTCTGCGGCCTTTCCAGTTGTTGTAGATGTCTTGTGAGGTACATACTAAAAGGGGCGTTGTACTCTATAATGGGTCTAATGAGTGATGAGTAGAGGGGAACAATGACCTATTTTTTCTGGATGAGAAACCTTTTGTGATGAGGTGTGCCAAGTAAAAGGGTTTCCTGACTACTGTGGCAATGTGATTATCAAAGGAGAGACTACTGTCCACCTGTGTCCCAAGGTCTCTTATCACACTTTCGGTGTTAAGTATACTACCGCCTATGTTGTAGTTCATGGGTACAGAGTTTTTACCAAAGGGGATGACAATTCATTTTTTGGCATTGAGACTGAGGCCATGGCATTGACACCAGGCATCTGTCTCAGTGAGGCCCTTTTGTAGGATGTCCACATCATAAAGAGTTTCGATTATGGCTCCTAGTTTGCAGTCATCTGTGAACTTCATTAGCCAAAGACCTTCTGTGTTAGCCTGTACTTCAGTGAAGTAGATACCAAACAGGAGAGGACCCAGGACTGAACCCTGTGGTACTCCACTTGTCACTGGTCTGAAGTCGGATTTGGAGTCTGCTACTTTCACAGTGTGGGTTCTGTCAGTGAGTCCGTTGGCATCCCATCTTATGACATAAGGATTTATAATTAGTTTAGTGAATTCATCTATAATTCCAGAGTGGGGGATGGTGTCGAAAGCCTTGGCAAGATCTAGATAGGCTGTGTGAACCACCTTACCCTCGTCTACGGCTTTGGTGACTGCTTCAAAGAAGTCTATCAGGTTTAGGAGACATGATCTGCCTTTTACAAACCCGAACTGGGTGGGGTCCAGAGTTTTGAGATTACTAATGTCTTTGTTTATAAGTTCCATGATGATACGTTCCATGGCCTTGCAGACCAGGCTCATCAGGCTAATGGGGCGGTAGTTCCCGGGGTCCATTGTGGCTTCCCCCTTGCGGAGTGGGATAACCATCGCTGTGCACCATTCAGCGGGTACAAAGCCTGAGGTGAGGCTATGATTGAATATGGCACTTAGGTGGGGAGCCAGTTTGTTCTGTAGTTCATGTAGAATGCAGCCTGGGATGTTGTCTGGTCCCATGGATGCTGTGTTCTTGGCTTTGGAGAGTGTGGTTTTTACCTGTGCAGCCGTGATTACAGGAACTTTGCATTCTTCCAGTATAGAGATGGGCCCTTTAGGGGGTGGGGGTGGGGTAAAGTTAGCACTGAACCTATCTGCCAGGATGTTGGCAATATCAGTTGGGTCTGTATATTTAGTGCCATTATGCTGTAACTCAGAGAAGATCTAAGCATTGCCATTAAGATTCTTGACATAGCTATAGAATGCTATGTGGTTGTCTTTAGAATCAGTGGCAATTTTGTTTTCGTAACTAGCTTTGGAGGATTTTATCAGGGATCACAGCTTCTTATTGAGGCTGACCAGGGAGCTCCTCCACTCATGGGATTTTACTCTCTTTTGCAACAGTTTCTTCCTTCTGTTGTACAGTTTGTTTATGGCAAGGGACCACCAGATTGGCTTCCTTTTTTTGGAGGATAGCGTCTTGGCTCTGTTTAGGATAGCACAATCCATGCACTCATGTAAGTGCTTATAAAATGCAATTGTGTAGGATTCAGTAGTCATAACTGTATTGTCCATTTGCATGGGTGTCATGAAGTTCACCACTTCTGTCTCAAGAAGCATGAAGTTGGCTTTAGAGAAATTTTTACCTTGGTTTTCTTAATGGGGGGTGGGGGCAGGATGTGGATATTTAGGGTGATTAGTTTATGATCGGACCAATGAGGCGTTGACTTCAGGTGTGGGACACCGGTCACTCATGTTGGTAATGACTGGATCTAGGATATTGTTGCCCCTGGTGGGGGTGTGGATAAGTTGATCCAGGGCATTGGAGTTTATGAATTCCAGAAAGCGTTGAGCGAAGGAGTTGGTACATGAGTAGTTTTCCCAGTTAATGGTGGGGTAGTGAAATCGCCCATTATTAGGGTGTTTGGTTGTACCCTAATATTTTCCAGTACATCAAGAAAAGAGGAGTGGGAATCCTGGGGCATGGTGGGGGATCTGTAGCAAGCTACAATTTGGATTGCAGTTTTGCTCAGAGTTAGTTGCACTTGGATAACCTCGGATGCATTATGCTGAGCAACTAGCCTGGAGGTGTGGATATCCTTAATGAATATGTATTGTTAAAGGCAACAGAGGAACAATTAGATATTAGGGCTAACCTAAACCCTGCTTTTTGTGGTTGTTTGGAACCTTTGTTTAGTAAGTAAATGTATAAAAGATGTAATAAGTGTGGTTAAAATTCCACCAGCAAAGAAGTGTAGGGTAATGCATAGTAATTGTAAATAAATAGGAGGGACATTCTTGGTTTGAATGTGGCCCTTTGGAAAGAAGAGAATATATTAAGTGAAAATGAAATACAGGTCCCTGAAAATGACTTAACTGATAAGAATAATGATGAGCATAAAAATCCTATGCAAATTAGTGAAAGTGATGTGTGAGAGAAAAAAGTTTGTAAACGTTGTACAGAAAATGAAATATCGGAAAATGAGAAGAGAGAATGAGACAACACTATAATGATTTTTGAAAGTGGAAATATTGCCACAAGTAATACATATGATATACCTGAAACAGAAGGGAAGGAAGAAATGTATGTCTCGGCTTACAGGCAGGGAGTGGCCAATGGGGAGGGTACTATTGGAGTTAGGGTGGATAAAAGAAACAAAAAAGAAAAGAAAGATTGCTGATATATAGTGATAGAAAACTGTGCAACATTATGTGTTTACTCTTTATCTGAACTATAAGTAATATGCACAAGTTATTTCAACTATGGGATGGGAAGGCAGGATGTAATATCGGAAATGAGAGATGTGAAGGGGGTATACTTCTGTTTAAAGACCGAAATATTAACATTTTAGATAAGATGTTAAATCCTGAGAAGAATGTTGTTTTACATATTAAAGAGTAAAGTGGTATGATTATTATACATATATCTGTATGCACATTACATAGGAAGAATTATGTTTTTGAAAAATACTAATGTAGTAGATAACATAATTATAAAGGATGAATTCAGTTACAGTATTAGAAAAAGTTGAAAAACAGTACAAGAAGTAAACACTTTCACATTTTTGAAAAAGAGGCATTCAGGATTAGAAATTAAAGAAACAGACTCAGGGATACAATATACTTTTTTATTTTCAAATGCACTGCCTAAGATTAAAGGAATTAGTAAAATAGTTTTACCAACTATTGCTAAACATGGGGTATTCTGGAAGACATGAAAAGTTTATTAGTTTAGCAAAATGACTTAATAGATTGCAGTGGGGTGGGTTAATAGTGATGAATGTAAAAATAAAATAAGTAAGCTGTGGCAAGAATATAATGATATCAGATTTTTTGTTTAAATTGGATAAAATGTGTGGTTTATTTTTAAAGACTAGTATAAAAATAATCACTGAAGGAAAATAATTAAAACTGGAATGTAGAAGTAATATAGGCAGGTTGGTCCTAGGTTGGCAACCATCTGAAATTTTGAGACCCACTACAGTGAGTACCAAAACACAAACTAAATGGACAAAAATGAACTTACATATATCAAGTCTGAGATGGCCATTTCTCAGGAATGAGAAGAAATGCTACATAATTATGTTGCTTTAATTTATAAAAAAGAAAGGAACATATTTGAAAAGGTAAAATAAAATGAAATAATTGTTGAGAAGACAAGTAGGATATAGTTTTATTGGTAGGGTGGTTAAAAGGGAAAAAGTTGAATATCTGAAATATTGTCAATAATAAAGAAGACAGATAATGAATATTTGGAAGGATTATATAATGCAAAATGTGGAAAAATGACTATTGGACAGAGTTACATAAAACTGCACAGTGAAGGAACAGCATGGAAAGGTAAAAGTGTTATTTAAAAGGAACTCAGAAAAATGAAAGATAGGATATAGAAAAATAAATAACACTGACAATTAAGTGGGTATCAAGAAGTTAAGAATAGTATTCTCGGGTGAATGGAACTGGGCACAATTTTTATAAAAATATGAATAAACAAGAAAGAAAATGATTGTCTTGAAATATTAGATGAATATTTTGTGAAGGGGCAAAAGATGAGAGAGTAAAGACAGCTGTGAAAAAAATATGGGAAAAAGATTATAACAGAAAAGTTATCTCCGTGTAATACAGATTATAAAATAACAATATTTTTTCAGTAATGAAGATGATTATTAAGCCACTGTTGTGGAGTTTCAGATATGTAAACAGTTTATTTCCTTGTCCTTGTTAACAGAATATATACATTTAGAAAGAACTTTCTAAGATTCATCCTGTTCTCTTTTAAATATAAAAAGCAGATGATATTCTACCTTCTTCACTTTAATTACTTTCTTCTTCTTTGGCATATATTACATAACTAAATGTTTATTTTATATCCTAAAATCCTATTTTATTGCATACTTAAATTTGAAAAATTTGGTTCCTTAGTCTTACCCAGGAAATGAAAAGATGATAGATATGCTTCCAATAGAAGCACTCTTTTCCCATACAGAATACAGAATGTAGTTTACATTTCCACAGTTCCTGACAATGTAAAATAGAAACATGTATAAGATACTGTTAATATTATTTAGAAAGCCTTTACTTTCTAGCCACCTGCACAAAGCCTTAATTATTACTATCAGAATTCATGCCTTCCAAGAGAGTTCACCTTTATCTTTAACCACTTAGCAGATGTTTCTTTCAGAACTGTCAGAGTTCTGAAAATAATTGCCACAAAGCAAATTTAGAAATGATATTATTTTGTTAAATACAGTTTAAATCTCAAAATTACATTTTTTCATTATTCTTCCATTATAAAGATCCTAAAATATTCTGTACACTTTTTCCTTTCTAAATGCATTACCAGTTCCTTTACCACCCATAAGCAAAAAAGGATGCATGCTCAACAGAAAAGAAGCCCAAACAAGTTTTAGAAATTTGTTCTCCAAAAGAAAGATTAGTTTGAAAAATCATCTGTATCATGTTTAAAGACAGAGGGAGCATTTTTACTGGGTCATTGAAACCATAGACTTAATACTGGTGAAATATTTTATACCTTTGAGACAAGGTATCCAGGACAGAGGTTCCATTTAGCATGATTTTTTTTTTGTTTTCCACCACTACTATTTATTGTTTTCAGAAGCCATTTCTGTGTTGCCTCATCTACATTTACTTGATTCAAATCTTGTGAAATTATGCATACTGACTCACCCAAAGCTTTTTCTTTGTTTTAAAATATCTTTTTTTTTTTTTATTAAAACACAATTATCATTCTGCAGAAAGGAGTAGGGTGCTATGGGATTACATAGAAAGAAGGAGGAAATATTTGTCCAATTTAGGCTAATAGTTTTCTAACCTTGCATTTCTACAAAGAAATAATCACTTTCTGTAATTCAGATAGGTACCTTTTATTCTAAATATGCCATTTTATAATTGCAGAAAGTATTACTCACATGCATTTCTTAAATTTCACTCTTTTTCCAAGTTCAAAATCACATTTTTAGAAGTAATAGAATATTTGGAACCACAACATGAGTTTGATGTAATAGAATAAGTAGAGCCAGCATTTATGCTAAGCACCTGATAGGAGAAAGGTGGGTGTCTAATGTAATAGAATGTGCAGAATCACCGTGCATGCTTAATACCTGATTGATTGAGGCTGGGAGCTGATGTAATAAAATTTGCAGATCACTGTATGTGCTTAAAACCTGCATGACAGGCTGGGAGCTGATGTAATAAAATGTGCAGATCACTGTATGTGCTTAAAACCTGCATGACAGGCTGGGAGCTGATGTAATAAAATGTGCAGATCACTGTATGTGCTTAAAACCTGCATGACAGGCTGGGAGCTGATGTAATAAAATGTGCAGAACTATAAAATGTGTGCTTAACACCTGCTAGGAGAAAGGTTGAGGGTTGATGTGATGCCAATGACATGCAGGAACAGGATAAAGAAATTTGGTCTAATGCCTCTTCTACAAAGATTCCCACCTTCAAATTCATTATGTCTTTCTCTTTCTTTATGTTTTTTTTTCTGCTGCCTGTAGCCACTTGGGACTATAAATGACATATTTCAGAAATCTTCATAAGAATTGTTTTAAGTATTCTTACCACTGGGTTAGTACTGGGGTCTGATGTAATAAAATGTGCAGAACCACCATGTGTGCTTAACACCTGCTAAGAGAAGAATGGGGATCTGATTTAACAGACTATGACAAACTACTATGTGTGCTTAAAGCCTGTTGGAGAAGGATGGGGGTTCTGATGGCTTTTAGCTCCTTCATATCATCACATCACTAAAGGTCTGGCTTTTCCAAAAAGTGGAACAAACTACTGAGTGATCTAAGTTGCACCAAAAAACAACTAAGCAGCATTATATTTTTATAGGTATATTTTACTTCTGTTACGCTAAGTATCATTAGGTCACTAATTAATCATCACTGTCAACACTGAGGTGACATACATCCCATGACAAGCCTGTAATTATGCTCATTGCTGTGTCAAATTATGGTTCCTCGTAGGTTCCTTTCCCCAAACTCTTGCAACTCTGCTTGCCCCATTATCAATGTAAGAATTAAGCAATACATGCCAAACTCATTCTGTTACCTTCCATATGAGTCCCACGCAACAATCATTATGCAACACCCATTGACAATGATTGTTTCATAAGATGTGAGGTGTTTGACTTTCAGAGACATGTACTACACCTTTGACTTATTGTTAATAGAAGCCATAGCATCACATAATCCCTTCAGAGGCCATTGATTGACTAGAGATCCTGTATATGATATGGTCTTTTGAATGATTAAAGGAATTACACCAAACAAGTTACATAATGTAGTTTACACTTTGTCCATTTACCCTTATCTTGGGGTAATCCAGAAATATGTTTCTTGCTTCCTACTTCCATTTTCTCACATTGAATATGTAAGACTGCAAAGGGGGTGGGGTAAATCCTTGTTAACCTCTAGAGTATAAAGATGTATGGTTCAATAATCTTAATCTTTCTTAATGACATCTTCCACCTCCATATATGCATCACCATCATTATCCACATCCCTCTGGGCAGCATGCGTAGCTCCACAAATCATCTGCATTCCTGAGTGGTTTTGTTGTATTCTGAGTTATAACACCTGGAAATGCTGACATCAATGTAACATGGCAGCTGTACTTCCATCTTCACTAAGTATCAGATCCCTGAGGATGCCTAAATTGCAGGGGACATTTTACTGAAATAAAAGCAAATCATAAAAGCAAAGAAAATGCTCTCAGTAATAAAAAAATAAAATATTCATCACTGTTACATTTTTTTAAAATGGAATGCAGAACTATTTGCATATTGTTCCATGCCAAAACAAGTGAGCATCTTCACAAATGTATTTCATATTTCTACTGATTTAACAAAACAACATATTATTTTCCAGGGTTGTTCATAGAAATAATCCATCCATCCATCCATTCATCCATCCACCTATCTATCTATCTATCTATCTATCCATTTTCTATACTGCTTATCCTGCTGAGGGTATTGGTAGTAGCAAGCTCAGCAGAGTACTCCAGACTTCTGTATCCCCAAAAATAGTTTCCAGTTCACTCTGTGGAATGCCTAGGGATTCCCAGATCAGCTCAGGGATATAATCTGTCTCTCTCTCTAGCAGGTCTTGGGTCTGCCCCAGAGCCTCCTCCCAATGGGTTATGCCTGGTATACCTTCCATGGAATTCACCCAGGGAGACAGCATCATTATATACCCAAACCATTTCAACTGGCTTGTCTTTTTTATTTATTTATTTTGGCATTTATTAACTGAGTAGTGAGAGCCCATTTTTAGTAGAGGCCCGGGGGAAAAGCCCCATAAGAAAACAGATTACGAATTACAAACAGAGGGTGATAGTATTTACAAGAGATTGTAAAATGCATGAGGTTTTTAAATACAAGATTGGCACACTTCTAGTCTGATAAAGTACATGATAAAAGGGGTTCACTACTAAATATCGAAATTTCACAATCCTGAGACTCTGAATACTGATGCCCAGAATCTTGAGATTGCAAAATCTTGAAAACAGTGAATGGGGATTGCCGTACAATGTGGAATGGGAACTTTGCCATTCTCTCCACTGTAGTGCAGTCTCGGAGTTGGTATATTTAAGTTGCAGGGGGTGTGGGGGATGAAGGGGGGCTTGCTACCTGTATAAACATAATTACTATTGGTTTTGTGTTGTAGTTTTTTTTTTATTTTGAAATTCTGCAATCTCAAAATTCTGGGCGTCTGTATTCAGAGTCTCGAGATTGTGGAATTTCAATATTTAGTAGTGAAACTGACAAAAGACGTGTAATTTGTGGTATAAAATTGCTGTTAGATCAATAGGCAGAAGATAGGACACTAGTAGCAGTTAATGGTGGTTACAACAAAGAAATTGCAGGAATAGAGACAGTAAAGAGAAGTGCAGATGAGCAAGCTGTGGAATAAGTTGAGAAGATTTAAGACAAGTAGTGTAGAAGGGAGAAGTTAGTGAAGAGAAAACAGAGTAAGGAAAAGTGGAAGAACAGCAAATGAGTTAGTTAGGGCTTTGGCATGTGCAGATCTGAGATTTTAGTAGGGTTTCAGTTAATAATTTTTTGAAGCTTTGAGTGTGGGGAAAATTTCTAATATCCAGTGGGAGTTTATTCCATGCTAGGGAAACTGCGTAGTTAAATAAGTTTTGTCCTAGTGTTCTTTTTGGCTTATAGTTTGCTAAGAGAAACTGATCAGAGCTTTGAAGAGAGTGGGTGGGGTGTATAGAGATATAACTGAGGAGATGGTGGGGCAGGAGAAGGGTTTGCTTAGGATGGAGTGAATAATGGTCAGATAGGGGAGTAAGAGTTGATGGGGGAATTCTAGCCAGTTTAAAGTTAGTAAGAAAAGGCAGTGGTGAGAATTGTAGTGTTGATTTGCAGTGAATCTGGCAATTTTGTTGTGAGTTCAAGCTTGGTCTTTAGAGAGGATTGTAAGTTGGTAAGGATAGATGAGGCATAGAGAAGGCTGGGAAGAAGATAGGCATATACAAGAGAAAGTCTAGAGTCATTTGTGAGGATTTTTTTTTTATTCCTATAAAGCATTCCAAGTTTTTTATGTTTTTTAATAGAATTTAATATGTGCAGATCAAATTTAATTTGATCTTCAGTGATTGCACCCAAAAGTTTAGTGTGTGTATCAATGTTTATGACAATTTTGGTAAGGGATGAGATGTTAAATGATGATTTATGATGAGAGAGGGATTTTGGGAGAAATAGGAGATTTTTTTTTTTTAGGATTGAGAATGAGTTGATTGTTAGTAAGCCAATTTTTGACAGAGAGAAAGGAGTTTTGGGAGAGTGAGTGTTGGTCAGAGAGATTGTCAGAGATGGAAATGATAGTAGAGTAATCGGCAAAAACACCTTCCTCAGCTTCAACAGGTAAATAAGACATGTCAAATCCTCTAAAGGTAACTTTGAGGAAAAACTTAGCAATCACAGCCAAGGATAATCCTAAGGCCTTTTACAGCTATGTACATAGCTTAAAAGGTGGAACCCAGGCATGTGCCAAACTAGTGACTAACGGTATCACACATACTGATCCCGCAGAGATAGCAAACCTGCTAGTGGACAGATATGGTGAAAATTTCACAACCTTATCCCCTCCAAACATATCACAAACCTTGTCCCCAATTCCCCCCCCCCCCCCCCCGCCCTATATATCCAAACAGCAGGTCATTAAAGCCTTGTCTAAGGCAAAAAGTACAGCCTCTCCGGGACAAGATGGCATCCCAGGCTGTCTTCTAAGCAAACTAAAACATATACTAGCATCACTATTCAGTCACAGCCTAATTACAGGCTTTCTTCCTGTGGAATGGAGAACAGCAACAGTTGTTCCCATCCACAAAGGTGGTTTAGCAATAGACCCAGGAATTATAGACACATAAGTCTAACCAGCCTCATCTGTAAAGCCATGGAATCTATCATCATAGACTTCATAAACAAAGACATAGGCAACCTCCAAACCCTGGATCTGACCCAATTTGGCTTCATCAAGGGCAAATCCTTCCTGTTAAACTTGACGGATCTCTTTGAAAATGTCACCGTGGCCATTGACAATGACAAATTTGTGTACACATCATAGCTCGACTTGGCATAGGCTTTTATCACAATCTCACACTCAGGCATTACCAATAAACTTAGCAAACTGAAAGTAAACCCCTTTGTTGTAAGATGGGTTGCCAACTGGCTCACAAACTGGTTGCACACTATCAAAGTAGGTGACTCCACATCAACCAGCAGACCCGTCACCAGCGGGGTGCCACAAGGATCAGTGCTGGGTCCCCTACTGTTTGATCTATATTTCTTGGAAGTTCAGTCCAAAACTAAGGGAAGTGGCTGACCAAGTTTGTGGACAACTGCAAACTGGGTGCAATTATTAAATCTCAAAATGATGTCAGTATACTTCAGGAGGGTCTTAGACTAAGAACTGATGTCTTAGTTACGGTCTCAAACTGAATGCAAAGAAATGCATCATCATTCCTTTCAGTAAAAACTATGTCCCTTCACACTATCAAAGTAACAACAATACCCTATGTACCTATGAAGTGGTAAGAGATCTGGGATCACAAGTAGACTGCAACCTTAACTTTGATCACTATGTGTCTACTGTAGTGAGGAAGGCACACTTGATTAGAAAAAGCATCAGCTCTAGGGCAAAGAAAGTTGTACCCCCCTCTATACTCATCACTAATCAGGTCCATAATTGAGTAGAATGCCCCTTTCGGCATGTACCATACAAAGCACCTGCAGCAATGGGAGAAACTTCAGAGGTTTCAAACTAAGAAGATCAAGACACTCCAGCATGTGTCTTACACAGACCAACTAAATTCTCTGTCACTACACTCAGTATCATATAGACATCTTAGGGGAGACTTATTCCAGGCTTACAGAGCAATCTCCGACCCAAACCTAATGAATTTGCTACCAATCTGTAAATAAATGGGATTATAGCTATCCATTCCAGGGACCTAAATATGACCTGTGACTTGAATAGGATATGCTGGAGGGACAGATTTGTCTCCCAGTGACTGCTGCATCTTTAGAATAGGCTGCCAATTCATGTGAAGCAAAGCACCTCTATAGCACTGTTCAAAATGGACCTGGATGAGTGGATTTCACACCATAAATCCACAAATTCTTACTGGGTATAGCATCACAACCCTCCTGGACACAGGTAGTCATTAATATATACAATCTTGGATATTGACTAGAGGATCTATGGTATTACATTGGGATGAAATAGCTAGGCCTGAAATGACCTCCAGGTCGATAGCCTAGTAACATTAGAGAGTGAGTGGGCTTTGATAGCCATGGTGCAGAGAGGGATTTTATTCTAATTTTTCTTGGGGTAGCCAGGGAGTTGAGAATATCCAGGAATATAGTACTGAATTTGTGTACAGCTTCATCAAGGGGTAAGAGCAGAAGGAAAGACCAATTTATGGAGGAGAGTCTACCATTAAATACCACAAGGTCGAAGTTAGAGAGAGTACGATGGCCTTTGTATTTATGTGATGTGCAGTGTTGTAGGGCATATCTTTGGATGCAAATAAGGGAGTGGTCACTTAAAGGAGCAGGTAGTGTTTTGGGGTTGTGGCAAAGGTTAGGACTGAAGACTAGGATCCACTCCAGGATTATGTCAGAGTTGGTTGACTTACTTAGGTAGGTTGGGGTTGTGATGAGTTGAGTGAAGCCATGTAGATTTATTGTGGAGATAGGGGAAATGAGTGTGAGGGTTTGCCAATCAGTGTTGACATCCCCCAGTATTATGGTTTCATTTGGTATGGAGTGAGTTAACCAGGAGAGAATTTGTTCAGGTATAGGAATATTATTGCCTGGGGAATATAGATTGTAGCAATTGTAGGTTTTTTGTGGCTGTTAAGTTTGCAGTTGACTATTAAGAGTTCAGCTGGTTGAAAGTTGGGGAGGGAGATGTTGACACGGGATATGTTAAGTTGGTGAGCATAAAGTATGGCTACACCTCTACCTTTTTGGGAGCCCTGTCTAGGTGGAATATGTTGCATCCAGAGGCAATAATTTCATTGTCAGAGTTTTGGTGTTTAAGCCATGTTTCTGTTAGAGATTTATGTTGGGAGGATAATGGGTAATCCATGAGTGGAATTCACTGACTTTATTAAGAATGCTGTATATATTCAGGGAGTGTAATGTTAACAATTTGGAGGGGGAGTTGGGGGGATGGGATCCCCATACCCCGCTACTTATATATACTAACTCCGAGGCCGCACTAAACACACAAACACATAAAACCCACCATTACACACACTCACACACACTAAAATCCCTACCCAGTACCTTTACAAAAACACCACTTACCTGAATCCCTAGCTAAATCCACAAGTGCACCGCACATCATGAATGTGCCAATACAACCATGGATTTGACATTTCCGCATTCAGTATTATGCAGTTTCACATAACTGCATTTTCGGCTTTATAGTCTCAAGATACTAAAATTCGGTATTTTAGTATTTCGAGATTATAAAGTGAAATGATATATATATATATATATATATATATATATATATATATATATATATATAGGTGATGCCTGTTTAGAAACTGAAATATTTTGTCAGTCATTAAGTGGCTTAAAAGAGCATAACAAAATGCATATTATACAATGACTCCCCCATTAATATTCCAAAACGTGCACGCTGATTGGTCAGCGTGCACGTTGTAAATCGACATATACTAATGGAAAAAGGTCCGGTCGCCCGGACTTTTTCCATTAGTATAAGTCTTTTTTAAAACACTGTCTCGCTATGTTAAAGGAGTTTAACATAGTGAGACAGATTTAAAAAAAGCAACAGAGCCATTGCTTTTTTTAAAGCTGTCTCGCTATGTTAAACTCCTTTAACATAGCGAGACAGTGTGTAAAAAGCAACGGAGATCTTGCTTTCTCCGTTGCTTTTTTTTTAACCTGTCTCGCTATGTTAAATGGGTTTAACATAGCGAGACAGCTTTAAAATAAGCAATGGAGATTCTCCGTTAACATAGCAAAACAGTAAAAAGCAACGGAGATCTTGCTTTCTCCGTTGCTTTTACCCACAGCTCTGATGTACTGTGTAGGCATACGCATGCGCAATACATCAGAACTGCCGCAGAATACCAGACAGCTGTGGAAGGGCAGCAAGGAGGCATTATACAATGCCATTATTTAAGAAAAGTAATTATATTTTTTCTTAAATAATGTCATTGTATAATAGCAATAACCCACGCCTGGGTGTGGTAATGCTGGATATACCCACGGTTGTCTTTGTTTGGCCACTCGGGCTTCGCCCTTGTGACCAAACCATGCCAACCGTGGGTAAATCCAGCATTACCCACACCCAGGCATGGGTTATTGCTATAATATCTTTGCAATAGATGCAGCGTACTGATAGCATTTCAAAATCAAGAAAAAATAACCTTTTTCTTTAGAGAAGACAAGTTTGTTGTAGATATTTATACATATATATATATATATATATATATATATATATATATATATATATATATGCTATGGCCACAATCAGCTGCAAGTAGTGGTCAGAGAAGACTCTAAGGTCAACACAGACCAGGCATAAATTTCCTTACAGGTATGGAAATAAGGTACATAAGAAAAGTTGGTGGTGGAAAGCAGAAGTCTAGGAAGACATCAAAAGAAAGAAGTAGTGCAGGAAAAAGTTGGAGATAGAAAAGATAGACGGGGCTAGAAAGCAATACTGGTAGCCTAACAAAAAAAGCTAGGAAAGGAGTTGCAGTAGCAAAGAACAAGGCATCATAGACATTCTACAAGCTCCTGGAAAGTAAGTCAGTAGATGACACAATGAAACTATATCAGATTGCTAGGCAAAGACAGAAAGATAAAGAAGATAGTCAGACACCCTTCATAAGCGACGCCTCCAACAACCTGCTCACCAGGTCACAGAATATCAAAGGCAGCTGGAAGGAGTACTTCCAGTAGCTTCTGAATGAAGGAAACCCCACAGTAGCTGTACTTCCCCAGACATAGCATATGGTGAGAGAAGAGGAGAAGCTCACCATACAAGAAGAAGTATGAACAGCGCTAAGGGAAATGAAGTCAGGGAACGCAGCAGGTCAGATGAGGTCACAGCAGATGTGATAAAGATGCTGGATGAGATAGGGGAGAAATGGCTTCTGTGGGTCCTAATAGCAGTGCGGAGAGAAAGATGTGTCCCAGACAACTGGAGAATAAGCATACTAGTGCCAGTGTTCAACAACAAATGGGACATTCACAACTGTGGGCAGTACATCAAACTCCTGTCACATTACATGAAGAGGATAATTGATAAATGTGCAAAGTAGTAGAAGTAAAATGGGAGATGAGCAGTTTGGATTCAGATCAGGATGTAGCCCAAATGACATGATGTTTGCAGTGAGACAGATAGTTGAGAAGAAGTTAGAGATGAGGAAAGAGTCCAACTGGGCATTCTTAGACTTGGAGAATGCACATGACAAGGTCCCAAGAAAGATGATTTGGACAGTTTGTGGTAATTTCAAGTCCCAGAACATTGGTAGAGTTATTATAAGCTGTGTACAATGGACCCAATGACTCAAGTACGAACAGTGTTCAGTCTCACAGATGGGCTCCCAGTGGGAGTGGGTGTGCACCAGGGTACAGCTCTCAGCTCACAGCTGTTCATACTGGTGGTGGACTATATTAGCAAACAGGTCAGAGAGGAAAGATCAACAAAGTTACTGTATGCAGACAATACAGGCAGACTCTGATCAAGACGTTTAGCAAAGGATAGGGGAATGGAATGCATAACTGAAGACACAAGGGATGAAACAGAGTACATATAATACAGTTGTAATGGCAGCAAATGGTGGAGTTCAGAAGAAGCTGAGAATTAAAATAGAAGGGAAAATAATGGAACAGGAAACACTGCAACAGACCTCACACATAGGGCTGGTGCAACAACCAAACACACATCAATAATGTCCAAAAACAGCAGCCAGCACCATGGAACACAATTTAATTCTTTAATAGTGAAAAGTGTGAATCCAAAATCATACTGGTTTCAGCATATAGCCTTCTTCAGTGATAATAAAAGGCTATATCCACTGACTATATATAGCCTTAAGCTAATTCATTATACAAACTGGTGAGGATCAACTTAAAGATACAGTCTGTAATTTTAAATTTGGGTAATATATACCCAAAGTTATATATATAAGTATGTATTAATAAACAGACATCCAGTATATTAAACCACACATTTCTGTTGCAACATTCATACAAAAACTTATAAATGTTCATTTAGACCTGGATGAAACAACCCACCAAGTCTAATGATCCATGCTTTTTCTTTATGGTTTAGCAAATCGTGCCAACCAGATTTGTCATTGTAATCCCCCCTGATAACATCAATAATCTGAAAGTGAAATTTCACATTTGTATGAGTCAAAACATGCTTATATAAAGCACTAGAACAGTGTTTGTTTCTGACATCACTCAAGTGTTCAGACATCCTAATTCTAAACGGTCTAGATGTTTGACCTATATAAAAGGCAGAACATGAACAGGTCACCAAATAAATAACCCAACTAGTTCCACAAGTACCAAAACATCTAATGTCAAAAATTTTACTGACATTTTTACTGGAAAATTCCTTAGACTTCTTAACATGAACACAAAAGGAACAGTGACCACAAGGGAAACAACCCCTTAGTTCAACTCCTGACAATGTGCGCTGTATCCCTCCAACATTTTTGTGTCTACCTCTCTTATGCAAATTCAAATAGGAGCCCAGTGTATGACCTCTCCTATAGGAAAACAGACACTCTGGGGGCAGAATGTTAATAAGCCTTGGATTGGTCATTAAAATATTCCAATTATTCTTGATCACTCTTTTAATAACATTGATGTTTCTACCAAATGTTGTGACAAATCTAATCGGTGTCACAGTTGAGGTATTCTTCTCCTTGTACTCAAGTAAATCCTCTCGATTAAACTGTTCCACCCACTTAGAGGCTAAAATAACATCCTCATGTTTATATCCCCTAGCAAAAAATCTATTTCTAAGATCCTGCTGAAAAAATTTGTAACTGTCCTTATTGGAACATATTCTTTTAATTCTTAAAAATTGGGACTTGGGGATGTTTTTAATAATATGTTTAGGGTGTAAACTACTAGCATCCAATAATGTATTATATTGTGGATATTTATTAAAGATTTTTGAGTCAAGTGTATGGTCACTGTTTCTGATCACACAAACATCCAAATATTGAATTTGACTGTATTGCACATTGAAGGTGAACTCAATCCCCCAAACATTGTCATTAAGATATTGAACAAATTCTAACAAGTATTCTTGATCACACCTCCAAATGAACCAACAGTCATCTAGGTACCTTCGCCATATATCCAATTCCTCTATGTATATATTGTGGGATTTATCATAAATAAGATATTCTTCTAGATAACCCATAAAGAGGTCGGCATATATAGGGGCGAAGAAAGCACCCATGGCTGTACCTTGAACCTGCAAATAACATTCTTGATGGAAATAGAACACATTTTTAGTCAGTACATGCTCCACCATACAAATAAGTAAGGTGTTAAAACCCGGTGGATAAATATTACTTCTTTTCAACCAATAATCAACTGCCTGCAGCCCGGCCCAGTGTGGAATATTAGTATATAATGACTTAACGTCAAGAGTACACATCAACCAACTGGGCTCCAATTGGGAATCTGTGATAATTTGTAAGAATTCAGTAGTATCTTTTAACCTAGATCTGACTAAAGTCAATAAAGGTTTGAGATGTAAAGTCAAAAATTCTGAAAGTGGTTCTGTTAATGACCCTCGGCCTAAAACTATAGGTCTACCTGGAGGCTTCAATAAGTTCTTATGAATTTTTGGCAACAAATAAAAAATTTGTTTACATGGATCCGTCACTGTTAATTGTGTCTTTATATTCTTATCAATAATCCCTTCCTCAACTGCTAAACCCAAAAATTCATCAATTTGTTGCTTAAACATATTGGTGGGATCTAAGGGCATCAACATATAGTGTTTTTTATTATTAAGTTGAATATGTACCTCTGCAACATACTGATTCAAATCCAATATTACCACAGCGCCACCTTTATCAGCTGAGGTAATGACAATGTTTGGGTTGTTCCTCAAATACTCAATAGCCTGAAATTCTAAATCAGATAAATTATTACCCAATATAAATGTTTCTTCCTGTTTAAAGTGTAAATCTTTAATCACCTTTTCTTGAAAAATGGCCACATATTTATTCATCTGTGGCTGAAAAGTAGAGTTATAAAATCGAAACCCAGTAGATCTTTGTGAATTATCTATGCCCCCAAAGAATAATTTCAAATTAAGTAATCGACAAAATGTCAAAACATCCTGTACAAAACTATATTCATTAACAAAAAAAAACGGGAACAAAAGATAACCCTTTATTGAGTATTTTTAATTGTGTATCATCCAATGACACAATAATGGAACAGGTTAACAGCTTCAAGTATCTGGGAGGGGTGGTTGAGAAGAAAAGAAGTCTGAATGAAGAGGCCAAAGCTAGAATCATAGGGGCTGTAGCCAGCTGGCACAGATTGTCAGGTGCAGTATATGACAGAAGAATGCCAAACATGCTGAAAAGTTAAAGGTATAAAAAACAGTGGTGTGACCAGTACTACTGTATGGTACAGAAACCTGGGCAATAAAGGCAGAGCAGTTTAGGAAGCTAGAGGTGATAGAGATGAGGTGCCTGAGATGGGTGGTAGGGTGCACACTGTGGGACAGATGAAGAAATAAGGACATTAGAACAGAGGTCAAGGTAGCTCCAATTGCAGAAAAAGTCAAAGCGAATAGATTATGGTGGTTTGGGCACATGTGCAAAAAAAAAAACAAAAACAGAAAACAGCCTGGCAAAGATGATTTGTGACAGAACTGAAGAAGGCAAGATGAAATATGGGCATCCAGCAAAGAGGTTGATGGATTGTGTGACAGAAGACCTGTGATAGTTAGGCATGAATGTTGAAGAAGGTAGGAGAGTGTCATTGAACAGGGAAAGATGGCAACAGTTGACACGGCACCACAATCCCATGTAGAAAATGGAAGAAGGAGACTGATGATGATGAACCTGGCTGGCAGTTCACCAATAAGAAACTACATGCAGTTATGAGTCAGTGAGCCGAAGTGGGTGATTTCCTTAATCCACCATTTCTCAAGTAGCTGCATACAGTTTGGCAAACTGGTAGGAGTGATAGAATAGCTCACTAAAATTCAGGGATAAAGTAGAGGGGAAGAGCAGTAGACTATGTATGCACAGAGGTTAAGGAGAATGCAGACTCAATGTCATCAACATTAAAATGTGAAAGAGACCGTCAATCAGTGGTTAGTAGTAGACAAATTCATCAAAAATGAGATGAAATGTTTAATGCACAAATAAAATCATTAAAATGTCACATAGACAAACCAAGTAGTAAAAACTGTGGAGATACCTAGCAAATTAGCTTCCTCAACTAAGGACAACAAGGTGTTCTTTAGTTACATCCATAATCTAAAGGGAAAGGCCCAGATTTGTGCTGAACTGGTAGCTAATGATACCACATATACTGAGCCTGTGAACGTAGCTAACCTGTTAGCCGATAGGTTCTGTGAAAACATCACTCCCCTGTCCCTGCCACATGTACCCCATGACATCCCTACCACCTGTCCCCTACCTTGTATCTCTAAAGAGCAGGTCATAAATGCCCTCTCTAAGACCAAAAACACAGCATCTATGGGACCTGATAACATCCCAGGCTGTGTCCTACTTGGGTTTCAACAAGAATTAGCTACACCATTGGGTACCTTTCCAGTCATAGCCTATGTACCGTCTTCATACCAGCGGAATGGAAAATGGCCAAAGTTATCCCCTTACATGAAGGTGGTGCTTTCACTGACCTCAGGAACTATAGACCTATTAGCCTGACTAGTCTTATCTGTAAGACCATGGAGTAAATCATCATGGATCTTATCAACAAAGATATAGGTAATCTCCAAACACTTGACCCTACTCAGTTTGGATTTATCAAAGAGTGATCATGCCTGTTAAACCTGGTAGATTTCTTTGAGATAGTCACCAAGGCCCTGGATGATGGGAAATCTGTGCATACAGCCTACCTAGACATCGCCAAGGCTTGTGACACTATCCCTCATTCAGGCATCATTGACAAATTGACCCAGCTAGGTATCGACTCTTATATTGTTAGATGGGTTGCTAAATGGCTCACTGATAGATCCCATATAGTCAAAATAGGGAATCCAACTCCAGTAGCAGACCTGTAACCAGTGGTGTATTCCACAGGGATCAGTCCTGGGACCTCTACTTTTTGGAATCTATTTCTCAAAAGTTCAAGCTAAAATTAAGGTCTGTGGCTGTCAACATTTGCTGATGACTGCAAACTGAGAGTGATCACAGAATCTCCAAATGATGTCAACATCCTACAAGAAGGTCTTACACAAACAAATGATTGGTGCCAAAGTCATGGCCTTAAACTCAATGCAAAAATGTATTATCATCCCTTTCGGTAAGAGCAATGTTCCTGCTAACTACCACATTAATAGCAACACCCTAAGTACGCACTCAGACCTGGGCACACAGGTTGACAGCAACCTTAACTTTGATCACTGTGTCTGCACAGTGGTAAGAAAGGCATTCTATATTGCTCATCTTGTAAGTAAAGGCATTGCCACCAGAAAAAAAGAAGTTATAAACTCCCTGTACTCTTCTGTCATCATGCCAATAACTGAGAACAATGCCCCTTTTGGTATGTACCTTTCAAAGTACCTGCAGCAATTGAAGAGACAAAGATTCTTCAGAAGGAAAATTCAAAGTCTTCAGCATCTGTCCAATAAGGATCATCTGAAATCACTGTTACTTTATTCTGTTTCATACAGACTGCTCAGAGACAATCTCTGCCTTGCATATAAGGCAATGTCTGATCTCAATTTATTGGAAATGCTGCATATCTGCAAGTCAAATGGTACATGGTGTTTTGCTCTAAAGACCTTATCCTGGTATGTGACATTAATAGAACCTACTGGAGGGACAGATTTGTCTCCCAGAGGTTACCACGCCTTTGGAACAGACTCACACTTCATGTCAGACAGAGCACCTCATTGCCCCTCTTCAAGTGAAGTCTGGATGACTGCATGGGTAACCTTAAATTCATCCCAGGGGTTCCACCTCTGTCCCTCTTGGACAGAGGCAATAGGTGCTGATCTTGGAAATAAGGGTAGCATTTAGCTAGGTTTGTAACTGCCCTAGGGCCATTAGCCTAGTAACTTCCATTGATCCTACGATTCTATGATTCTAAAGCTAAAGTCTCCACTGTGTAGTACCTTAAGCCTCTTGTAATGCAGGTCAATGGGCTATATAAGGACATACTAGTGTTTCAGCTACATGGTTTCTGAATGCTGATGAGTTTTGCTTTTACATTTTTTAAATCTCTATTGGTGCGTTCAGCATAAGTGGGTTGCTTGGCCATAGTTTAGACACTCCGAGCTTGAAAACAAGCCTGATGTTCATAAACAGGGTGACTATTCAGAAAGCAAAAAATGCTTTTCAAAATAAATGCAAGTCTCAAAACCACTTTACAATATTAATGTAAAGTACAATAAACCAATGCACATAAGAGAGGGTAGACAAAGCACATACAAGAGCAATGCAATAATGATAGCAATATGAGAAGAAATAAGAAATATAAAGGGGGTAGGTCAATCCAAAACAAAACATGACAATACCACTGACAGCTGTAACCCCATGCAAGCTATAACAGATAAAGTGGCAAATAGTAAGCACCCAGTCTTAACGTAAATATGTGTGAGATGTGCACAAAGGGTACCTAAAGCAATTAGATGCAGTGAATCCACCTGGACTCAATGATTTCATTTCTTGCAAAACCATTCTGGAGATGCAATAAATTTATGTTTGTGAGTTGAAAACTCACTATTTCCCTAAGCAGTATAGTTCATGATCAATATTTTTTGGATTTTTACATTATTTTTTTGGATTTTTATACTGTTTTAATACAATTGTAATAGTATTTCAGATAGACCATAGTGGTGCTTTAAGTAGTGGATGTATGTATACGGAATGACAAGTAAATTAATTAAGAGTTAGATCTACAGTCATTTTTTATAGTTAGACGTACAGAGTATGACACACATTTATTATTTTTGGTCATTTCTGATTTTGTTATTATTATTATTTTTTTACACCTGTAGGATATTATTATATATTCCTGTGATGAAATGTTTTAGCGACATAATTTTGTACCAAGTATGAATCATTGTTATGAATTTGTTGTACAAGTGAAGTAGACATGTATTTAAATTTAATGTACTTAGCTATTAGTTGACATGTTTAGCAGAAAGTACAGTTACATGTTGATCTACATATCATTAGTACAACAAAGTGAATAATATGTATACGGCTTTAAATGCCGTTTTCTTTGGCGCCAATTTTTAAATTTAAGTAGCTTTGTTTGTTTCTAAAAGTGTTCTAAAGAAGCCCACACTTTGGTGGGTGAAAGCGCTAAACACAGTTCAGTGTTTTTTTATTCTGTTGCAATAAATCCGTTTTTATTTAAACAAGAAGAAGAGGTATTGAGCACTTATTGGTGACACCGTGTATGTGTACAAACCAATGCACATAAGAGAGGGTAGACAAAGCACATACAAGAGCAATGCAATAATGATAGCAATATGAGAAGAAATAAGAAATATAAAGGGGGGAGGTCAATCCAAAACAAAACATGACAATACCACTGACAGCTGTAACCCCATGCAAGCTATAACAGATAAAGTGGCAAATAGTAAGCACCCAGTCTTAATGTAAATATGCATGAGATGTGCACAAAGGGTACCTAAAGCAGTTAGACACAACCCATAACAATAGGAGTGGCAGAATTTGCAAAAGCAGGTATTCTTCTGTCAAAGAGGCATGGCAGTCCTAGACCCATATATCCCAGCATCAGTAATCCACACCACATGTAAACTTCTACAGTTCATACAGATATGATCCCATGCAAAGCAAACATCCAATGGCCACAGCATGCAAAAAGCTCAGAAAGATAGCAAATACATATCTGAAGCAGATGCCCCATTCAATGCTCCAAGACCAGGAAGACAATCAACACATAGCCCAGATATTCCTGAAAATGGACTCCAGGCAGATAGAGGTTCAGCAAGGCATTCAAAGTACACTGTATAGGAAGCAGGCAGGTGTTACAAATGCAGATCTTCCCATAAGCACAGGGTTCACAAGGACATGTATCCACACCTGACAGCAGCAAAAATTGATGTAGCAGCCACTGACTATCCACAGCACATCACAGCAGAAGAGGACAGCAGAAACAGATCGCAGGGCACAGTAACATCTCAGGTTTGCATCAAAAGCGCAGTACAGGGATGGGTATAAGTCTGAATACTTTCCAACAGGTACAGGAAAGCCAAAAAATAACTTCCAGTGATGGACATACAGCAGACCTAAGTTCCATAGTTGCACAAAGGCAAGCAAAAACTTCATTTCAAACGTGCATGAAACCCAAACAATGACAGATATGCATGCAGCCCACTATCAAATCACATTGGGGCATGTACAGTACATCAAGAAATTCCTGAGAGGCAGGTAGTTCACATAAAGATTCCAAAGATAACACAGCACATGTCCCATTGCTACAGATGTTCAGACCACAAACTTTCCATAAAGCATGGGCTGGTACCATAGAGGAGCACAGCAACTGGGGAATAGCAGCATGTGCAGCACAGCCACCAAAGTCATAGCTGTAGGACATGTACTATGACACACACATACTCACAGGTGTAATGCATAGCTCTCTCAGGCAGAACCTAGCACACAGGCCATTGTTCTGCACTGCCCACTTGCGGCACTTTGAAGAGGAGAGTAGATCATAGTAAACAGGGCATCGGTAAGATTCTGTTCCCAGCTGAGAACATCCAGAAGCTTATGTAGACCCATGTCTGTATGTGATAGATATTCCACAGGCATTAGGGTAACCTTTACATGCTTATCAGTGTACACAAAAGGAGGATGGCAGCTGTACAATTTACAATGAAGCAAAAGGTGGGGGAGAACATAGTGGTCTTGTATGTGCTGTGGGAATATGCAAATCTGTGATGACTTTCTTCAGGTGTAATTGTCACAAAACCATTAGAGAAAGGGGATGACCTTCCAAGAACAGTGGCACTCTGACAGTGTAAATGAAGCAGTTAAGTCCCCAGGGGCCAAATATACCAAGACAAGGACCTCCTTAACCTTCTGCTCAAATGCAAGATATATTGCATATTTCAGGCAGAGGACCAACTTCTGTATTTTGTGTCACAGTATCTGACCCAAGTGGAACAGACATTCATGGGCATGAGAACCTGGTAAGGTGACCAGCAAAGCATCAATGGCTGTTCTTTAAAAATCATGGGTGGCCAGGGTAAGGCCATACTCCTCAACTATGGCTATCAGCTGCTTGAGCACCTACTCATATTCATACTGACATTTCTTTTACCTACCAGGTAGTATATATACCAAGGGGCTGTACATTCTGGTGTCCATGTTGTTCAGCTGGCCAGGACGTTATATAACTAGAGGACTATATGGATTAATTCTGGCATACAAAAATATTAATGCACACAACATCACTGCCTACATGCCAGAAGTAACTAACCTTGAATATCAAGCATACGCCAATCAGAAACAGAAGACAAATACTTTCCTTTTCTGATCAGTACACACATATGTTAAGTCTAACCCCCACTTTACATATCACCTTATGAAAATCCCTTTCTCAAACAATACCTCTAGACTGGATATTTATATACACACATCACATAAACACAGCACCACATCTATTTTCTTACCTAGCCCTTACTCTAACCCTAAGCCATAAACACTCACATACACACGACACTCTCCTACCCACTAATGTCAAAACTTTCATATATTAAACACCTTTGGAATTAATAATAAAAATGCATATAGATGCAAGCAGACCTCATACACCACATAAAAGCTGATGTTCCCAACGCTGATAATTCCATCATTTGAACAAAACTCAAACACGCATAGTTCACTTTGTTACTAAAAGCAGATTCAGCAGTGAACTGTAACCACCTGGTGGTATACATTTGGTGGCAAGACTCAGCAGTTTACTATCTCTTGTTGATAGGTACATTTGGATTGATTCCATGTCCTCATTTCCTTTACTGAGTATGAAAGCACTATTGTGGAACATCTTCCATGGCAATATCTGTGACTGCACCAAAGGTCTTCATGGTGGAAGGCATTCTCTTCTGCCTACATTTGCAGATTAGTTTAGGCAGGGCCCTTCTACACAGCATGTATTGTACAACCTCCCCAGTGGCAATCACTGTACAGCATTCTACAATAATAGTCAGAGCATCCTGAATAAACCCACAACCTAAAGGTGTTACTGCTTAACGCTAGGAGTCTGAACAGGAAACTCCACACCGTACAATCCCTTCTCACTCTGGAGAATATACATTAACAAGATATGGATTAAATCTGCAGAAAGTACTCTGTCTGTTTAAGAATTCAGTGCCTTCCACACATTTACACCATCAGCTGCACAGACAGGCAGAAAAGGTGGAGGAGCCTCAGTCTATATTAACAACAAGCATGACTCTACATTAGTTAAACAGGATGATGCCCTGGAATTTATCCATGTGCAAACCACCATAGATAAAGTCTGATACCATATCCCAGCAAGCTACAGGTCACCCCCTATGTCCCTGGAATCCCATAGCTCATACCTAGACCTACTGGAGACACTCACCATTAAACCAAATACCCTACGTATGGGAGACCTTAACTACCCCCTCTACAGAATGGGAAACATAACCTGCCTCATAAGTGCAGGCACAATGATTCCTGGACTTTATTAACATAAATACCTTTGACCAGATAGTGCACACACCCACTAGAGGTTTACCAATAGAGGACTGCACCCTCCCTGCATATACACCCACTCTCTGGTGAAGTAGGACCACAAAGCTGTCACCTTCAAATAAAAATCAACCTGATAACCCTAGCAAATCCTGTAAAAGTTAGGAACTATTCCAAAGCAAACTACATCCTATTTGTCAAAATTCAATGCCCCTGTACAATCCTGTAAATGGCTGTATGGAGACTGCAGTATCTACTTGAAGTAAGCTCAAAACAAACTAAAAAGACAAACCACACTGGTGGAATCCTAACCTTAATAGGTTAACAAAAGGAAAAAAGTCATGGGTAATATTAGGTAGAGCAACTCCCATAATGATAGGAACTTTCTAATTAGACTAAACAGGAAACTAAGAGGACTAAGAGGACTAATTAAGTCCAACAACAAGGCCAATTATAAGATCAAGATAGCCTCACAGGTTAAAGACAACCAGAATGACCTCTACATCTATGTCTGATACCTAAAAGGCTGAACTGGTGGTTAATCGTGCCATCTTCACTAAGCAGAGTGATATATCGAATTTGCTGGCTGACAAATTCAGCTCAAACTTCACCCCACCCAGCCTCCCCCCATGGAATACTAATGAACATAACCCTCCCAACTATTAACAGGGAGTAGGTCTTGGCATCAATTGCTAAGGACAAAACACAGCCTCAATGGGCACTGACAATATCCAGGGATGCCGCCTAAATAGATTGACACATGGCCTATAAGGACCACTCGAGTCACTTTTCAACTATATCCTCAAAAGAAGCTTTGTGCCATGAGAACTTAGGACTGCAACAGTTATCCCACTTTGCAAGGGTGGACCATCAACTGACCCTAGAAACTACAGACCTATTAGTCTGACTAGCCTAACATGCAAAGCCATGGAATGTATTATCATGGAAATGATCAGCAAAGACATTGGCAAGCTTCAGACACTGGACCCAACACAGCCAACCCAGTTTGGCTTTGTCAAGGGAAGGTCATGCCTAATAAACCTGGTGGACTACTTTGAGAAGGTCACCAAGGCAAAAATGGTGCATACTGCCCATCTGGAATGGGCTAAGGCATTTGATGCAATACCACACTTGGTATACTTGACAAACTCACCAAACTATATAAACTCCTACATAACTCACTGAATTGCCAGCTAGCTCACAGACAGGACCCAGGAAGTCAGGATTGGTGATACCACCTCCAATAAGACATAGGTCACCAGCAGGGTACCTCAGGGCTCTCTGCTGGTATTGCTGCTATTTGGCATCTACTTCTCAGAGGTAAAGGTTAATGTCAAGGGCCTTTGGCTGACCAAGTTAACAGATGACTGCAAATTAGGAGCTATCATAGAGTCTTCCCATGACACAAACATTTTACAAGAGGATCTAACACAGAAAAACAATTGGTTTCCAACTCATGAACTAAAACTCAATGCCAAGAAATGAATTATAGTGCCTTTTGGGAAAACTGCCACCCAGGTTAGTTGCTCCATCGATAAGACATCCCTAACAGTTGATATGGCAGTCAGGGATCTGGGAACATATGCTGACAGTAATCTGGCCTTTGACTGACATGTGGCCAAGGTAGTAAGAAAATCATTCTATTTTGTCCAATATATAAGTAAGGGCATGGCATCCTGGTCCATGGAAGTCATAGTGCCACTTTATTTGGCCCTTATCAGACCTATCATTGAGTATAATGCTCCCTTCATTATGTAGCTGACTTTACATATGCAACAATTGGAATGTCCACAATGATTCCTTATCATGAGAATCCAGGGTGTAAAGACATTGTCCTATATGGATTGCCTTAAAGCCCTATCTCTATACTCTATCTCCCACAGGTTACTGAGAGGCAATCTATGCCTGGCACACAAGGCATCCTCTGATCCAGCTCTGATGGACCTTTTGTACAGCTACAAAATGAACAGCATGAAAACCACTAAATCCAAGGGTTTAAATTTTGCTTGTGACATAAATAAGACATGTTTGTGAGACAGATATATGGCTCAGAGAATCACTATAGCCTGGAATAGGCTCCTTATCCATATGAAGCAGAGTTCATCCCTAACCCCATTTAAGTGTAACCTTAACTAATGGATGAGAAGTTGGAAATTTACGTCAGGTCTGGCCCCCATGTCTCTGATAGACAGGGGCAGACAGTTATGCCCAAACTAACATACCCCCCGACATAGCCTCTAGAAACTTCCTAACTAACATACTCCCTCTTAATAAGCATCCATGATAAATAGGGGCACAACTGGGTTGGACTGTATGGCTAGGCTTATAAAGGCCTTGTGGTTGCTAGCTTAGTGTATACCTATGAATTTATGAACCTATGAACCCAAGCAATATAGTTGCATGGACACCATCACACACACACAGACATACACACACACACACACACACACACACACACACACACACACACACACACACACACACACACACACACACACACACACACGCGCGCACACACCCATGCCTAACCTAGGCTTCACCCTTCTGACCAAACCACACCAACCGTGGGTAAATCCAGCATTACCCACACCCACGCATGGGTTATTGCTTAAGTAGACTACTGTAGCATTAGGTCTTACTGTATCACTACAAAAGTCTTTGAATCAGACACTCATTGTGCACTGAGCAACCCTCCTAGAAACAAGGGTGCAGAGACTGCAATGAATATCCATTCAAAAGAAAGTGCACTGAAACCAAGAGTGAAAAATATAGAGTAGTTTATTATTGAAAGCATAATGCTTTCACACAAAGTGCTTCTTTAGGCATAAAAATATTCAAAGAAATAACCCTCCATTTTTATACCATACAAAGTCACCCAATCGTATTACATCATTTCCTGTATGGACATAATAAAAATATAAAATGTTCGAATAAAACAGTTAAAACATTTAGATGTGTATTCATCCAGTGACGTAGTAAAGACAGTTTAAAAACATTCATTAGTAACTTCATCTGATAGAAATATATATACTTTTTTTTTTTATTTCAGGCTAGCATGACCAATTAAGCCTGGACAGTTCTGTGCTTGAAATCTGTTGATCCACATATATTTCACATTTTCTGCAGCAGTCCTAACATCACCCACTCTAACATTCTCATGTATTATTTTAACACCATAAACCTAAAGACATGGCTTAGATCTGTTCCCTTTATATGTTTTTAAAGTGCTTTAGTTTTAACTTCTCTTCTTATGTCTAACATATGATTACCTATTCTTTTTTTTAACATTTTATTAGTTTTTCCAATATATTGCACATGACATTTCAGACAAGTAGCCATATATACTAGATTGTTACTGTCACAATCTCAAATGTTTTTAATTTAAATGCTTGTTTCATAACTAGATGTAAAAATTCCTTATATTTATTTATATATTTACAGAAACTGCATCTTGTAAAGGGATAAGTTCCTTGTCTATTACCTCTTATATCCAAGGCCTTATTTGTACCTTATAACATAATTTATTCTTTAAAGTCCATAGGTTCACAGGTTCATAGGTAGGTACTAGGATATCTGCCTGAAGGCATTTATAAGCCTATCCAGAATGTGTTGGCTTTCGCCGCCCCCTTAGATTAGTTCCTTGTGTCTCTGTCCAGCAGTGCCACTGAAGTGATCCCCGGGGTAAACTTTCTGTTTCCCATCCACTCGTCAATGTTTCTCTTGAAGAGTGTTAGTGAGGAGCTCTGCCTAATGTAGATTGGAATCTTGTTCCAGAGCATGGGAAGTCTCTGGGAAAGGAATCTATCCTTCCAGCACATCATATTTATTGTTGTGGTGAGGTTTAGATCCCTAGAGCGTGTGGCGCGAGGGGATATGGTTTTCTTTAGGTGGAGCATGTCCATCAATTCTGGGTTGGACATGGCCTTGTATGTCAGGCAGAGATCACCTCTGAGTAGGCGGTATGCAACCGAGTACAACTGGAGTTTCTTCAGTCGAGTTGCATAAGGCATCTGTTTGAGGCCAATGATCTTCTTGGTGAGGTACTTCTGTGGTCTTTCCAGCTGTTGCAGGTGTCTTGTAAGGTACATCCCAAATGGGGCATTGTACTCTATGATGGGTCTGATGAGTGATGCGTAGAGGGGCACAATGATCTCTTTTGATCTGGATGCAAACCCTTTTGTGATTAGGTGGGCCACGTAGAAGGATTTTCTAACCACTTTGGCAATGTGATTATCAAAGGTGAGATTACTATCTACTTGGGTCACCAGATCCCTTATTATGTCTTCCGTATTTAGGGGACTACCACCTATGTGGTAGTTTGTGGGTACTTTGTTTTCTCCAAAGGGGATGATTATGCACTTTTTGGCATATAGCTTGAGGCCATGATTTTGACACTAGGTATCCGTCTCAGTGAGACCCTTTTGGAGGATGTCTTTGTCATCCAGAGAGTCAATTATAGCCCCTTGTTTGCAGTCATCTGTGAACTTGGTCAGCCATAGTCCTCCTGTGCTTGCCTGTACCTCTGAGATGTATATGCTGAACAGGAGGGGTCATAGGACTGAGCCCTGGGGAATGCCACTTGTAACTGGTTTAAAGTCAGACCTAGCTCCCGCAACTCTCATCATGTGGGTTCTGTCCGTGAGCCAGTTAGCAACCCGTCTTGTGATGTAAGGGTTTATGTTCAGGCTGGTGAGCTTGTCTATAATACCAGAATGGGGAATGGTGTCGAAGGCCTTTGCGAGGTCTAGGTAGGTTGTGTGTACCACCTTTCCCTCATCTGTAGCCTTGGTAACTGTCTCAAAGAAATCCACCAGGTTTAGGAGGCATGATCTGCCATTAACAAAGCCAAACTGGGTAGGGTACAGTGTTTGGAGGTTCCCAATGTCTCTGTTAATGAGTTCCATGATGATGCGCTCCATAGCCTTGCAGACCAAGGTAGTCAGGGCTTATAGGGCAATAGTTCCTGGGGTCTGTTGTGGCTCCACCTTTGTGGAACAGAATAACCATTGCTGTACGCCACTCTACGGGTACGTAGCCTGTGGAGAGGCTGAGTTTGAACAGTGTGTTTAGGTGGGATCTATATTAGAACATTGAAGTCTTAAAACATAGAATGATCAAATATCGACCCCTATTTAGCGAATGCTTGAAATAGTGAAGCTGCAGAACACCGAATATTTTCCTAGGGAAAGTATTCAGTGGGCCGTTTCTGCGGCTTCACTATTTCCTCGATTGTGGTGCGAAGATGATGGACTGGGTTAAGGTAAGTGTGCAAACGGACTGAGGTAAGGTGAGTGTGTGATAGTTAGGGACCTTAGGGATAGGGACCAGGTAAGGTGAGTGTGCGTTAGTTAAGGACCTTAGGATTAGGGAGCGGGTAAGGTGAATGTGCGTTAGTTAGGGACCTTAGAGTTAGGGAGCGGGTAAGGTGAGTGTGTGTTATTTAGGGATCTTAGGGTTAGGGCTGGGTTAAGGTAAGTGGATAGCTAGTAGTGTATGTACGGTTTAGTGTAGGGTTCGGTGAAGTGTGTATGTGTGGATTACGTATTTTGGTGTGCTTGTGCTGTGTGTGTGTATTCTTGGAACAACAAATTTTTTCCCTTGGAAAAAATTTGCTGTTCTGAGCATTCGAGTATATCACATTTTGAGATTCCAAGGTCGAGCTTATGGTGTTTGATATTTTGGAATTTCGATAATGTGATATAGACCCATTTAGGTGAGGGGTTAGTTCATCTTTGATCTTGTGTAGGACGCAGCCTGGGCCACAGTCCGGTCCCACTGATGCTTTGTTTTGGCTTTGGGGAGGGCTGTTTTAACCTGAGTGTCTGTGATTTCAGGGACTCTACATTCTTCTGGTATGGTTATGGGCCCTTTTGGGGGTGAGAGGGGGGTGAAATTTGCGTTGAACCTGTCTGCCAGGATGTTGGCGATATCGGTTGGTTCAGTGCATTTTGTGCCATTCTGCACTAACTCTGAGCAGATCTGAGCATTGCCACTTAGATTCTTGACATAACTAAAGAATGCCTTGTGGTTATCTTTCGAGTCCTTGGCAATTTTTCTTTCAAAGCTCACCTTGGATGATTTTATGAGGGATCGTAGTTTCTTACTGATACTGATCAGGGATGTCTTCCCTTCTTGGGATTTTACTCTTCTCTGTACTAGTTTCCTCCTTCTATTGTATAGCTTGTTTATGGCAGGAGTCCACCGACTGGTTTCCTTTTCTTGGAGGAGTGAGTCTTGGTTTTGCTTAGGATGGCATGATCCATGCATTCTTGTAGGTGCTCATAGAATGCATTAGTAAAGGATTTTGCAGCTTGGACAGTGTTATCCTTCAGCATGGGGGCTTTGAAACCTTACAACTCGGTCTTAAGTAACGTGAAATTTGCTTTTGAAAAGTTTTTCACGGTGGTTTCCTTGTCCAGGGGTGGGGGCAGAATATGGATATTCAAAGTGATTTGTTTATGGTCAGATCTAACCAGGGAGGGGTTGACCTCCGGTGTGGAACACTGGTTGCCCATGTTGGTAATGACCAGGTCCAATATGTTGTCACCTCTGTTGGGAGTGCTGACCAGTTAAACCAGGGCATTTGAGTTTATAAATTCTAGGAAATGTTGGGCAAGGGAGTTAGTACTTGAGTAGTTCTCTCAGTTAGTATTTGGGTAATTGAAATAACCCAATATTAGGGTGTTTGGTAAGACCTTTATATTTCCCAGTGTTTCCAGAAATGCGGAATGGGGGTCCTGGGACATGGTGGGTGATCTGTAGCAAGCTACAATTTAACTTGCAGTTTTGCCCGTTGTTAGTTGCACGTGGATGATCTCTCTTTTCGTATTCAAAAATAGGTCCATCTGATATGCTTTGTCTAAGCTGTGGAATATTACTTAATATATGCCAATGTTTTCTAATGATATTCTCAATTATTCGCTGTATGCCTGATTGGTTAACAAACATCTTGTTCTCTCTATTCATTTACTAACATTACTTACAGTTTCCCTTTTAGAAAAGAAGGGCTTTGCTCTATCTGTTAATGATTTAATAGACCTGATGCAATCATTAAGAACCTGATTCTTATATCCCCTAACCGTAAAATCTTACATCATTTCTTGTAATTGTTTAACTCTACTCCCTATGGAAGTACTTAATCTAGGTATTCTAAGCATCTGACCTTTGACTACAGTAGGAAAGTTAAAAGAAGGGTGCATACTTGCACTGTATAAATACGTGTTTTTCTTTACTTCTTTTAGATGTTATATTGATTAAAATGCAGGAAGAGATTTCTGGACAAATACAAAAAGATAGTGCGGGGACAAAGTCTCAAACTCAGGGACAGTTTTTAAATCATGCTCTAATTTGCATAAAATGTTGACGGAACAACAGAGTTTGCATCAACATGCATTTTCTGAACAGTAAGAAGTATAAAAGTACAATGAGTGGATTGACTGACTCACTGACTGACTGTAATCATCAGTGATTTACCAGAAAATCAAAGATATTATGAGGGACAAGACAGTATCAAGAGTGCTCTGCAAAATCAGAGACAGCTGAGAGTACAGCAGGTGGAAATGAAGTGCTCAAGGTAAAACAGCTTTCAATAGATGTTAGGCATTTTGCCATACATTTTATTTACACAGTATGGCAGAGTGAAGTTTAACAGATTTTAAAGACTGTTTTACCTTCTGTCACTGTTCTTTTCCAGTGTCTAGTGTGAGATCTGACCATAACAGTGCTTAGGGGTGCATAACACACTTTTGCTAAGCACCCATAAACACTATTATGATCAGATCTCATACTTAACATATTTGTGTTTTTCCTGATATTGGAGTGCAATCATAGTGCTCCCTTCACTAGAAAGAATTTCAAAGCATACTTAAATATAGTTAAAGCAACACTGTATGAACTACAAAGACACTGCAATATATATATATATATATATATATATATATATATATATATATATATATATATATATATATTGGGTCTACTTGAGTAGACCTAAATTACATTAAATTGAATTTTACTTAGCCAAGATGTCAATACCAAAACCTTAGTTTAACGAATGTTCATATCACTGGAATTTTAATCTGGGAAAGAAGGCAGTTAGCCAACATGAGGAAATTTGCCCTTTTCCCCACTATAGTGCGATCTCAGAGTTGGTATATTTAGTTAGGGGAGGTAGTTTCATATCACTGGAATTTTAATCTGGGAAAGGAGGCAGTTAGCCAACATGAGGAAATTTGCCCTTTTCCCCACTATAATGCGATTTCAGAGTTGGTATATTTAGTTAGGGAAGGTAGGGTTTGGGGTGTGTGGAAAGGAAAGCTTCTCATTTGGGTGGGTTTGACATGCTTTGGTGTGTTTGTTTTTTATGTTGGGCAACTGCATCCTTTCCCGGATTAAAATTCCAGTGATGTGAATGTTTGTTAAGCTAGGTTTTTGGTATTGTTATCTCAGTTAAATAAAATGTGATTTAATATATATATATATATTTAAAGGTGCTGAGAAGAGTACTCTTAGGAAATATCAAAGACTTAAGCCATACTGATTTCATGAACTTTCATTTTACCCTGACTTAAGAATAGGGGTCCATTCCTTTCATGCTATTAGAAACAGTAAATGTTTGAAGAAATTAAATCATCATCATCTTCTTTAGGCTGTTCCCGTTAGGGGTCGCCACAGCAGATCACCAGTTTCCATTTCTTCCTGTCCTCCGCACCTTGCTCTGTCACACCAACCACCTGCATGTCCTCTCTCATCACATCCATGAACCTTATCTTAGGCCTTCCCTCTTTTCCTGTTACCTGGTAGCTTCATCCTTAGCATTTTTTTTCCCAATATACTAAGCATTCCTCCTCAGCACATGTCCAAACCAACATAATCTTGCCTCCCTGGCTTTGTCTCCAAACCTTCCAACCTGGGCTGACCCTCTAATATACTTATTCCTAATCCTGTCCACCCTCATCACACCCAGTGCAAATCTTAACATCTTAAATTCTGCCACATCCAGCTCAAACTCCTGTCTTTTTGTCATTGCCACTGTCTCCAACCCATATAACATAGCTGGTCTCACTACCCTCTTGTAGACCTTCCCTTTCACTCTTACAGGTACTCGTCTGTCACAAATCACTCCTGACACTCTTCTCCACCCACTCCATCCTGCCTGTACTCTCTTCTTCACCTCTCTTCCACACTCACCGTTACTCTGAACTATTGACCCTAAGTATTTAAACTCATCCACCTTCACCACCTCTACTCCTTGCATCCTCACCATTCCTCTATCCTCCCTCTTATTCACACACATATATTCTGTCTTAGTCCTGCTGACCTTCATTCCTCTTCTCTCTAGAGCATATCTCCTTCTCTCCAGGGTCTCCTCCACCTGTTCCCTACTCTCACTACAGATCACAATGTCATCTGCAAACATCATAGTCCACGGGGACTCCTGTCTGATCTCATCTGTCAACGTGTCCATCACCATTGCAAATAAGAAAGGGCTCAGAGCTGATCCTTGATGTAACCCCCACCTCCACCTTAAAAGCATCAGTCACTCGCACCGCAGACCTCACCGCTGTCACACTACCCTTGTACATATCCTGTACCACTCTTACATACTTCTCTGACACTCCTGACTTCCTCATACAATACGACAACTCCTCTCTAGGCACCCTGTCATATGCTTTCTCTAAGTCTACAAAAACATAATGCAACTCCTTCTGACATTCTCTGTACTTCTCCATCAACACTAAAAAATATATGCACATCCTTTACTGAAGCCAAATATAATGTAACTCTCCATTCTGATGCTCATGTAGGACCTTTGATGGTTCCTATGAATAAAGGTTTACATCTCTGAAACACATTGACATTTTCTGGCAAAGATTTTAGACACTATATTTGGATATTCAGACTGTCTACAGGCTGTGCTTTATGTGCAGATGTAATAGATGAGATGTTCCTTGATTTTTAGGAACCAGTTCATAGTTCTTGGCAATTTTTATTTGGCTCCTTATTAAAATGTCAGCGCTCAAAATTCCAAGTGCCAAAAAGCCAAAAAAAAAAAAAAATCAGTCAGAGAAAAGTGAATGTCAAACAATGCCCTTCTCCTTTAAATTTCTTTTTTGCAGGGTGCAAGCCCCTCTGTACCCACTGATCTGGGGAACAAGCCCTCTACACACCTAGAACTTATATATACCAGCTCTGAGATCACCTTGGAGAAATTGGAATATTCAGAAAAATAGTCATCTTGGATGTGGTATATGTAAGTCCATTTTTCAGCTATTCAGTCTGTGTGTTTTAGGACTCACTTTAGCAGGTCCATACATTTCTTTTCAAAATCTCTTTATTTCAATTTTCTTTTTTTTTCCCAAATAATAACAACAACAATACAATAACTCAAAAACACAAATATACAATACAAATACATATCTAAAGAAAACAGACAACAATCTTGTTTTGAGAAAATTATATATATATATATATATATATATATATATATATATATATATATATATATATATATACAATATATACACTAGAAGTCACTACATCGTCAAGGAGAGTATGAGAATTCTTATGTTCATTTGGTCTCATAAGGGATAGTGGAATGGGGATAGTCTATATAGAAAGTAAAGATAGAAATTCAACCATTTATTGTATGGTTAGGGAAAATATCTAGATACACATATACTAAGAGAAGGGGGAAGATGCAAGAAAACTGGTTATACTACATTCATTTCTTATTAAAAGGTTAGCTTTTCATGTCAATTTGTGGGAGAATTTTATTTGTCAAGAATTATATCTAGTAAGTAACCCCAATATTTTTGGTTATAGTGTTTGTTTTTTGTTTTTGAATAAACTAATTTTTGAGATGAGATATATTTGATAGCAAGATTGCTAAAATTTTCCCATGTAATTGGTGACATGACATTCCAATTCTTTGTAATAAAGAATTTAATAAGGGCATACATCATAATAAAGACATGTTTTAATATTTTTGGAAGTTGATTGATGTTAATGTGCAATATAGCTGTCTCCCATGTAAGGGTTGATTTTTCATATCCCATCTTCTGTAATCTTACTCTCAAGGAACACCATAAGTTGTGTATCTTAGTACAGTTCCACATAACATGTAAACTATCAGCTGTTTGATCCGGACAATAGGGAAATATAGGCGAAAAGTTAGGACTGAATTTATTTAATTTAGATAAGGTATAATATAGATTGTTATTTATCATAATTTGTGTATATAACAGCTTCTTGAAAGGAATGAATTTGATTGTATTTTCAATGGCTAGTTTCTTATTTTCTTCAGTCAGTGATTGATTTTTCGTTTGCCAATAGTTTGAAAATAATAAAGAATTCTGATGTTTTGCGCTCATTACAATTTTATAAGTCCTAGAAATTGTTTTCCCTTTAATCGCAAGATTTTCAAGTATTAATTTAACTAAATTTATGTTCTGTAAGTCAGTGTGTATTTGTGAGAATTTAGCATTTATAAGATGGTGAAGTTGTTTAAGGATAATACTATATTTCTTAGGAAGTTTGAGTTCAAGTCTCATTTGCCCCATGTTAGAGTTTTTCCATTGGTATATATCCCATATTGTGCAGTCTTTTATCAAGGGGTAGTTTGTTAGATTTACGGGTTTATTATTTATTAGTAGATTAGGATTTAGGTGTAACGGTTGTATAAGGGCAAAAGTGTCAGCTAATTGCAATGATTTAAATAGATTCTGTGTTGTAAGAATCATGTTTTTAATTAGTGGGTGTAGATTCTTTGTGTATATGCTAGCCTGGTTTAAATTCAAGAATGGTAGAGACTTGATATTATAGCCAAGGGATTTCAACTGTTCATACCAGATTTTGGTCCACTGGGGTGTCAAAGTATTTATATAAGAGTCATAGTTTATTATTTACATATACTAAAATTGGAATGATACAGAGAAGATTAGCATGGCCCCTGCGCAGGTCCATACATTTTAAATGGTTACTGTTTCATTTTTCTGAATGAACATATATGTTTGACAGCATCACACTTATGAATAAACTCATATTGTGTTAAGTTGTGATGTTACAACACAATCCATTTATGATGCTGATGCATTCTGCACTCGCCCCTTGCCCCATTGAGAAACACGAAAAAGGAATAGATGATCTAAACTGGATGTGATTTGCAAGATATGAGATTCTGATGGGAGAAACACTTCTTTAGGTATGGAGTAAAACATCAATAATAGAATCAGAATGTGTTACTTCTGGTGCAAGTCCTTTTTCAACAAAGAATAAAGATTTCACATCAACAGTGTTTTTTTTCATGCAGACAGCATCTCTCACTCCCAAAATAACCAATTTCTTTCTCTGACTGGGTCACATCCATTGCTTGATTGTGACCAAGAAGAAGAAGAAGAAATTCTGTCCATACAAATATATCTCTGCTTGTTTCACACACACATACTCATACACAGACATCCACAGAAATGCGTGCACATGTTCATGAACATATGCAGAGCTGCATGCACACATAGATGCACGTATGCACATATATCCACACACACATACACACGTGAGCATGTATGCACATACATACACACAGGCATAACACACACAAACATGCACACACATGCATGTACTTGCATACATATGCAAACTACCTTGATACATCAGACAAAAATTTGTATAACAGTAACCAAGTGACTGTAGTAACCAGTTGCTTTCAAATAAAGATTGCTCCTTGCCCTTAGGAGTTAACAGTTTTTAGGTGGGTACGTCACATGTCTTACTGTGATCAAATCAAAGAAATTCTATCTACAGTAATCTTTTTTCACAGCCACAGAAACACAGACACACAGACACAGATACAGACAGACAGGCACACACAGACATACACACACACACACACACACACACACACACACACACACACACACACACACACACACACACACACTCAACATTCATAGAAATATGAAGTATCAGTCCCTATTGTTCTCCAACTGAATTGAAATCAAACCCCATGTCACACAATCTATGCTTACACACACACACACACACACACACACACACACACACACACACACACACACAGCACTGCTGCTTTTATCATCGTTTTTCATTAAAACAAATAAATCAGTTATTTCCTGTGGACACTGTTTGCTGTTTAAATTGCCAAAAGATCTAACATTGCAATTTATTATCTTATTCAAGGATCATTTGTTGATTTCCATGCATCGTCTTACGACCATTTTATTTCTTATTTTTTTATTTAAAGGATATTGTCACCCTTGTCCTTTGTAGTGTATGCTGTCAATACTCCCCACAGATATGTATCTGATATATGGGGTATCTTGCCAATAGCTATTTATTTTATGTGCAGGCTAAATCTGTCCCAGATATTCAGTGTCTACTGCTCTTAGAGATCTCTCATAAATGTTGAGAGTTCACTAGGTAAGCACTCAGACCTGAGGCATATAAGTAACCAGTGTCAGTGATTAAATGCCCATAGCAAAAACTGAGGTATTGGCTAACCATTACTTTCAGTTATATTGAAGGAAGAGAAACCAGTATGATATACAGAATTATGATTGGGTCACTGATTGTAATGAGCATAACATATGATTGAGATATGGATGCTAAGAAATTCACCCGAAGAGCAAAGCTCAAGAGGTATATCTTGGCACCCATGTTGAGAACACATAATTCTTCAATACAGTTGGAGATCTGATCAAAAAGTTTTGTAGTGCATTGAGATTTTCTCTTCTGAATATACTACTAGTTAGATAAAAATTACATAAAAAATGTGATGACTTGTTCTGGCTTTGAATAACAGTAAAGATGTGGGGAAGTGATTGACGTCTTTACACATTCACTATCTAAGGGAAGCAATTTAATTCAAAATGCATGTGTACTTTAGCATACAGGAGGCAGAAACAAGAGTTGAAACTAAGCCATTTCATGCCCTGCTGCTGGTCAGTGCTGCCTGCTTATTGTGCAGACCTGACCTTAACTACGCATAGTGGGTGGTTAATTGCTAAACACACCTGTAAGCATTATTACAGTCAGATCTTGTGTTACAACAGTACTGAGCCAAGATATAATTTACTGTTCTTTTCAGCATAATCTGAGTGTTTCATATATGACAAAAATGTTACCGATTAGCATATCATCAGACTTCCATGTTCAAGTAGAGGTTATTTTTGTAAATTACTTTGGGTATTTGGGTAAGTATCTCAATGGCACATTATTCATACTAATACAATATTGTACTCTAGAGAATTTGAATAGTTCTTTTTAATGTTTAACAGTAGATGTTTTTTTACTGTAAATTAAAAAATACAGGAAAAACAGAATGTCTTAACACACTCACAATAATGCATATTAAGGTACCGCGTCTAAAAGGGTTGAGTTGTCTTCATTTTATATATATATATATATATATATATATATATATATATATATATATATATATATATTTATATATATGTATATTATATTCCTACATCAATAGCATCTTGTATATTATATTCCTACATCAATAGCATCTGTGGAATGTACCTAAATTATATTATTTTCACACATTCCAGACATGCTGTTGTTACTTGGGCAACTGAATCAGCATTAAAAGTGTAAAACCATATATATATATATGTGTATATACATATATATATATATATATATATATATATATATATATGTATATGTTTGTGTCTTTCGGCTTTTCCCGGTTAGGGGTCACCACAGTGGAACTCCGGTCCGCTAATGATTGGTAGTGGATTTTTACATACTGGGTTACGAGCCCTGACACACAGTCTTCAACGAAGTTACGCCCGATTCATGTATGCCTCCACACAGAAGACGCTCTAGCTGAGAATCGAATGGGACAACAGCAACAGTACATTGAAATAACATGAAGAAACTCTTGTATATATTTTCTTATAAACTCCAAGTACAGCTAACCGTAGGTGCGCGGGTTTGCCCATCGCTTAGCTATGGTTAAAGCAGCTGAAAAGGCTGAAGAGGCTAACAAGGGATATATATGCAAATGAAGCAGCACAGCAATAGTATAGTGGTTAGAGCATCTGCCTAATGAACAGGCATTCCCCGTTCGAGTCCCACTGCTGCCCATATCATTTTCCATGTGAAATCTGTATGTGAACATATTTTAACATCTTATTGCCGTATAACCCACATAATAACATTTAAATGTGAACTGGAGTACTGCATGAAATGCACACGTGAAATGTCAGTGTCATAATGAATAAGGCACTAGTAAGCAGGTTTAAGCACAAATAAGCAGTAGTAAGCATGTCTAAGTGCGTTTGCGTGGGGGTAAGCATTGCCCACACGGATTAAGCAAAGCAGAAGCTGAGTGTAAGAAACTGTAACGGGAGGTTAGCAGTGTTTACCATCACGCAAACCCACGGAAAACCCTCTCACAACTGCTTTAAAGTGCCTTAATCACTTTTGATCCAACGGCCCATGTTCTGCCCAGCAACAAAATAAACTGCCTCTGCAAGGATAAAACTCTGGACCCTGTTCACTATAGTCACAGTAGTTAACCACTAAGCCATCATAGCAATATATATGAATGAAGTATCAGCAAACTAATCCTCACCACAGGAAAATCAAACCAAACATGTGAACTGAATCTATGTACAGTGTGAAGTGGTATAACCTGCTACATAACATAAATATATGAACTGGAGTACTGCAGTAAGGCCAGATGTGAGGTGTTATTGCAATAAAGTGTTGAAGTTCACAGGACTGCATACAGCATACGTACACATGAATAAAGGATACAAGACACATATATAACATGTAATGAAGAAGACGTCAATGCAAAAAGGCAAATATCATACAAATCGAATATTAAGCACCTCTAAGCATTGCACAGCACTGCTACCCAAACTACTCGCAGGATACTACCAGTGGGAGAAACAGTATCAACCTGCAAAGTCTAATCTTAAACAAACGCATGTTCATCCCTAGCGGGACAAACCCAAATATTCTGCTAAAAAGAGTCCTTAGGGTAACATGACATGCCGTACAGGTAAGCAAAGAAGGATATGTATGTTTCCGGACTGAACATGTGGGAACCCTGAAGATCCATGGGGTGAGACAACTTACATGATGGGTCCCGAGAAGTGGAGAGTTGGCAATGTGTAGTGGTGTGGTGAGATTCGGATCGAACCTGTAGGAAGGCTGACTGATGTGGAGGAGGGATGGGATGGAGGGAATGATGGGTAAGACAATATGGGCTGAGGCATGCCGGGGTTTGACGGACCCATTGTAATGGGACTGCCCCATGGATGTAAGCAAGAAAGGAGGGGGGGGAAACAGGAAGATAACTGAGACATACCATTTACCATGGCAAAGCACGTTATGAGTAATATGTATGTTGCATAACCCATGGAATAACATATATATATATATATATATATATATATATATATATATATATATATGAACTGGAGTACTACTGCCATGAAAGAACATATACACACACATATATATATATATATATATATATATATATATATATATATATATATGGATTCCTATTACAAGAACGAAAGTTCACTACTTCGAACTTGTAATAGGAAGCCTCACTTCTGCGAAAGTTCACTTTAACAAAAGTGAAATTTTGCATAAGTGCACTTCACCGAAAACACAGCAACACAGTGGAGGACATAAAAAACAAGCTATGTCCTCCACTATTGTGCAATAGTCACGGACCTTAGGGTTAGGGTAAGGAGATAGTTAGTAAAGCTATCCCCTTACCAACCCATGCCCTAACCCTAAGGTTCGACTATCACATAGTGGAGGACATTGCTATGTCCTTCACTGCGCAGATATCACGACCTTAGGGTTAGGGCACAGGTCATGGTAAGGATAGCTCACGGCTATGCCCTTACTATGACCCGTGCCCTAACCCTAAGGTCCGTGAGTATTGCACGGAAGTTCAGTACAACACCCGTTCATTGTACTGAACTTCGCGTAAGTGCACTTTCGATTAAGTGCACTTTTGCTGCAGTGAGCATTCCATGCACTATTTTGAATTAGTGAAAATTCAAGTCTACTGTATGGATCCCATATATATATATATATATATATATATATATATATATATATATATATAGATATAGATATATATATATAACCTGGAGTACTGCAGGAAATGCACATGTGAGGTGTCAGTATCATTATGCATAAAGCAGTAGTTAGGTTAAGCAGCAAGAAGCAGTAGTAAGCATATGTTAGTACTAGTAAGCAAGTTTAAGGCCATGTGTGTGGGTTTGCATGGAGGTAAGCACTGCTAATTTCAGGTTACAGTGTCCTACACCCAGTAAGCTTCTAAATTGCTTAACCTATGCAGGCAGTGCTTACCCCCATGCAAACCCACTTACAACTGCTCAAAATTACCTTAATCACACTGTATCCAATGGCCCTAGTTCTGCCTAGCAAAAAAATAAACTGCCTCTGCAAGGCTCAAACTCAGGATCCTACACACTATAGTCACAGTAGTTAACCACTAAGCCATCATAGCAATATATATGAATGAGGTATCAGCAAACCAATCCTCACCACATGAAAATCAAACCAAACATGTGAATTGAATCTATGTACAGTGTAATGTTGTATAACCTGCCACAGAACATAAATATGTGTACTGGAGTACTACAGTAAGCATAAATTTGAGGTGTTATTTTAATAAAGTGTAGAAGTCCCCAGGTCCCCACATAGTGTATGTACACATAAATCATGGATACCAGACACATATATAACCTGTAATGAAGAATAAATCATTGCCAAATGGCAAATATAGTGTTAAGTAACTATCAAGCAATGCTAACCGCAGCACAGCTCAAGTTAGTAAATTTAAGCAATGTGTAGGGGAGCCAATTCAATCTGCCAAGTGATATACGTCTTTAAGCAGTGCCAACCTTATGTAAGCAGGTGTGCCCATAGCTTAGCCTTTTCAAAACTGGCCAATCATGGGGAAGTGTGGGAAAATGGCCGTATTTAAACCCTGCAGTCGGGAATACTTCCCATAACTGGTTGTAGCCTCATATTGCAGGCAGAATGGCTGGTGTGGGTGAAGGCACTCGATTTAGAGCGCAGTGCTGGGGCATCCAGGAGTCAAAAATCATGGTATGGCTCCTGGTAAAACACCATGATCAGAGACTACTGCAGGGCCAGTACCAGGGCTCATAGTATAAAACGGAGGCCTGGGACAGTATCGCCTGTGACCTCACCAGTGCCACAGGTATCTCCCGGACTGGTGAGCAGGTCAGGCACCACCATGCTGACCTGAAGCAGCAGAGGGGGGATGTACTGGAACAGTGGATCCAGGAGTCTCGGCAGATGTCCAATGCCCCAGTACTAAGTACTCATTCTACTAAGTAGTAAATAATTTCCCAGCTTGTGTATACTATGGATAGGTATGGCTAAATATCACTGCATTTCTCTGACAGCTGCAGATGAGCAGGCTGCGAACCAGCAAGCCCATGATTCTAGGCTGCAAAGGCTGCATTCGAAACAGGTTAGTAATCAGTCTGTATGTACTGTCATAACAAATAAATATAAGAGCCTTAGAAAGTGTTGTACCAGTAGAAATAAATGTGTAATAGTCTGTGAATAAAGGTATAACCCCTGAAGTACTTCTGTTTACTCTTCTCTCATATGTTGGTGATCTGTTCCATACTATAAATAGTACTGTTGTATCTTAAGCAGTGTCACCCACACCGTGGTATGCAGATAAAATGGGCATTAAGCCCTGCATAACAATGTTGGAAGTGCCAAGAGGTCAGTCATATTGTACAAGTTAGGGAGACTTAAATAGAAAACAGTTGAAAGGTTTACATCAGTTCTCTGACAGCACAGTGTATTGTGATGTTAGCTATAACATTTTGTCACACACAGCAGGGGTTTGAATCCTGGGAGTGCTACTAAGTTGTATGCATAATCATACCCCACAACTGTACAGATTTTGATAAAATGTTCAGATAGAAAGCTGTATGCATAATTACACCCAACAACAGTACAGGATTTGTTAGAATGTTCAGATTGTAAGTTGTATGCATATTCATACCCCACAACTGTTCCAATCTGTCCAACATGCCCAGATAAATGGCCCATATTACCAGCTTGGTACCCTGTTTCCCTGAAAATCCAGTGTGATGATCCAAGAAATGTAGACAGCTGTCAATGACATATAACTGATAGTCAAACGTGTACATAGTCAGAGAATGTATATGGAAACAAACCTGTCATTCTAGCACCTCACCCAAAGTGTATGACAGCAATTCTCAACATATGTTGCATTAACACCTGCAGCCTGTCACACCTCTATGTAAGACACAGGTCATGTATATAATAATTTATAAACATACCAGTGCACAATATAAGGTTATTGTGTAGTGTAATAATACATGTAAGGGAAAGACCACTGCAGTGACTAAGAATGTTGTGAAAACTACAAGATTATATTAGTTGTTAATTGAACTCTCTCTCTCACCCCTACCATATGTGCATAATAACCCACTGACATTCCTCAACTGGTATGTGTACACTCCAGACTTTTGTTGGGACATATGTCCTAATGGTTTATAAATATTCACATTGGTTTCTACGCATGTGCCATGTAAAAATATACCCATATTGCTGGCCTGTTGCCATCAATGAAACCTGCATGCTCCTGTAATGGCCACTGCTTTTCCATATATGCATGTGTTCTGCTTGCTCTGCAACTGTGTTAAATCTGGTGTGTTGGGTTAATGAGTATACCTATGCATGCTGTTATAACTAATACTGAATGCTGTTGACTGTTACTAGCCCATCTCTGTCATAAACCTGTGACAACACAGCTCGTATGGGAAGGCTGGTCCCAGCGGACCCACCTGTCCCACCTGAGCTGGCCATGGCACCGGGCACCAGCACAGCTGGGGCCCAGCCTGGGACTTCCTCCTCTGTGGGCCTTGCACCTCCTTTGAGTGGAACCACTGCAGGGGATGGGGCTCGCTCCCCCCTCAGAGTGGGCACAGAGGGGAACCTGTCACCCATCAAAAGTTCCGGGCGGTGGTGCATAAAGAAATTGAGCTGGATTATCGAGAGCGGCAATGCCAGCTTGAGGGCCGAGTGGCGCTATTAGAGGGTGAGCCTGCCACTCCTACACAGCCCCCAGCACAGCCACCTTTGGGGCCGTGAAGGTGCAGTGGTGACTGCCCATGGGTGGGGACCTCAGTCCCACTGTTTCCAGTTGGCGGCTTATGGGCTTGCGACTTTCAAACACCCCTCCCCATCCAAGATGTTTACCCCCCACATGTGTCATATACCGGCCCTGTATGCGTCTTGTCTGTCTTGTCTGTTAACCTACCCAACCTACCTCCCGAAATATACCTACTACCCCCTCCCCAACATTCCACTCTCACCTGAAAAAAAAATGGCAATCTGTTCCCACAAAAAAATCTTGCCCCATACATAGCTGTCCATTTCACACTCGTGTCCAATGGACGCATTTAATCAGGTCTAATTGGCATCACAATGAATATATGTTGTCCTCACTCCTCTCCCAGGGGTTTGAGGGTCCAAATGTACCTGCAAATGTAGCCTAGCTAGAGTGTGTCGGCTTTCGCTGCCCCATTAATTAATTGAGCCTCTGTCAAGCAGAGCCAATGAAGTGATCCCAGGGGTGTATTTGCTGTTACCCACCCACTCGTTAAGGCTTCTCTTGAAGAGTGGTAGTGAGGGGCTCTGCCTAATGTAGTTAGCAATTTTGTTCCAAAGCATGGGGAGTCTCGGTGACAGGAATCTATCCCTCCAGCATGTTCTATTTATTGTTGTGGCAAGGTTTAGCTCACTAGAGCACGTGGCTCGCAGTGACTTGGATTTCTTTAGGTGGAGCATGTCCATCAATTCTGAGTTGGACATGGCTTTGTAAGTCAGGCAGAGATCACCTCTGTGTAAGCGATATGCCACTGAGTACAACTGGAGTGTTTTCAGTTGGGCTGCATAGGACATATGTTTGAGGCCAGTAATCCTCTTGGTGAGGTGCTTTTGTGGTCTTTCCAGCTGTTGGAAGTGTCTTGTGAGGTACATCCCAAATGGGACATTGTACTCTATGATGGGTCTGATGAGTGACGAGTAGAGGGGCACTATAACCTCTTTATTTCTAGATGCAAATGCCTTAGTAATTAGATGGGTCACATAGAAGGATTTCATAACTACTTTGGCAATATGATTGTCAAAGGAGAGATCACTGTCTACCTGGGTCCCCAGATCTCTTATTACCTCTTCTGTATTAAGAGGGCTGCCGCCTATGTGGTAATTAGTGGGTGTTTTGTTTTTCCCAAATGGGATGATTATGCATCTTTTGGCATTTAGCTTGAGACCATGACTGACACCAGGTGTCTGTCTCAGTAAGGCCTTTTTGAAGGATGTCTGTGTCAGCCGGAGAGTCAATTATGGCTCCCAGTTTGCAGTCATCGGTGAACTTGGTTAGCCATAGTCCTCATGTGTTTGCCTGCACTTCTGAGAAATATATGCCGAACAGTAGGGTTCCCATAACCGAACCTTGTGGGACACCACTTGTGACTGGTTTAGAGTCTGACCTGGAGCCTGCTATTCTTATCATGTGAGTTCTGTCTGTAAGCCAGTTGGCAACCCATCTTGTGATATAGGGGTTTATGTTCAGGCTGGTGAGTTTTTCTATAATACCTGAGTGAGGAATGGTGTCAAACACCTTGGCGAGATCAAGGTAGGCTGTGTGAACCACCTTTCTTTCGTCTATGGCATTGGTGACTGTCTCAAAGAAGTCAACCAGGTTTAGTAGGCATGTTCTGCCCTTAACAAAGAAGAACTGGGTCAGGTCAAGTGTTTGGAGGTTCCCAATATCTTTGTTAATGAGTTCCATGATGATGCGCTCCATAGCCTTGCAGACCAGGCTAGTCGGGCATATGGGGCAATAGTTACCAGGGTCAGTTGTGGCCCCTCCTTTGTGGAGTGGAATAACCATTGCTGTGCACCATTCTATGGGCACATAGCCTGTGGAGAGGCTGAGGCTGAACAGCGTGTTTAGCTGGGGGGTTAGTTCATTCTGTAGATCGTGCAAGACGTGGCCTGGGACACTATCTGGCCCCATTGATGCTGTGTTTTTTGCTTTTGAAAGGGCTGTTTTCACCTGTGCTTCTGTGATTTCCGAGACACTACACTTTTCCGGTATTGTTGTGGGCCCTTTTGAAGGTGAGAGGGAGGTGATGTCTGCACTGAATCTATTTGCCAGGATGTTGGCAATATCAGTAGGTTCCGTATATTTTGTGCTATTTTGCACTAGCTCAGAGCATATCTGCGATTTGCCACTTAGATTCTTGACATAGCTAAAGAAGGCTTTGTGGTTATCTTTCAAATCCTTGGCTATTTTTCTTTCAAAGTTAGCCTTGGATGATTTTATGAGGGACCTTAGTTTCTTACTGATACTGATCAGGGATGTCTTTCCTTCTTGGGATTAGCTTTTTTTCTGAACTAGTTTGCTCCTTCTGTTGTATAACCTGTTTATGGCAGGGGTCCACCAGACTGGTTTCCTTCTCTTAGGGTAGTGAGTCTTGGTCTTGCTAGGGATGGCACAATCCATGCATCTTTGTAGGTGCTCATAGAGTGCAATTTAAAAGGATTCTGCATCTTGGGTAGTGTTATCCTTTAGCGTGGGGGCTGTGAAACTTACCACCTCTGCCTTAAGTAAGGTTAAGTTTGCTTTAGAAATGTTTTTCACTGTGGTTTCTTGGTTGGGGGTGGTGGTGGGGTGTGGACATCCAGGGTGATTAGTTTATGGTCTGATCTAACCAGTGATGGGTTGACCTCCAGTATGGAACACCTGTCGCCCATGTTGGTGATAACCAGGTCCAACATGTTGTGGCCTCTGGTAGGGGAGTTTACCAGCTGATCCAGGGCATTTGAGCTGATAAATTCCAGGAAGCGCTGAGCCTGGGAGTTTGTACTCAAGTAGCTTTCCCAGTTAATGGTAGGGTAATTGAAATCGCCCAATTTCAGGGTGTTCGGTAGGACCTTCATGTTTTCCAGTGTCTCCAGAAAGGAAGAGAGGTGGTCCTGGGACATGGAGGGTGATCTGTAGCAGGCCACAATTTGCATTGCAGATTTGCCCGATGTTAGATGCACGCGGATGATCTCAGAGGTATCATGCTGCACAACTAATCTGGGGGTGTGAGTATCCTTGATGAATATGGATACACCCCCTCCTATTGTGTTTCGGTCTGTGTTCTGTGGCCGAAATGTGTGGTTTGAGTTGTAGCACAGTAGTGCTGGAGTGCTCTCCGGAGCCTTGAACCAGGTTTCAGTTACTGCACAGATGTCGATGTTCTCCATACTTAAGAGTGCTTCGAGTGCATGCACTTTTTGATTTAAACTCCTGGCATTGAGTAGCATAACCCTCATTTTTTTACTTGTGCTGTTTATGGTGGTGGGTTTGAATTTTGAGCCTTGCCTAAAAAAGGCACTATGGGGGCAGCAAGAGCCTTGGCCAGTATTTGAAAGCCAAGGGGTGACAGTTGCAAGCTGTCTCTTGCGAAGCAACGTGGCCTGTCGAGCATGTCATCCCAGACTGACACACGATCCCCTTTGAATGACACCAGAAGTTTAGCCAACTGTTGAAATTGATAATTTTTTATTTATACTGAGGTATCATTCTTGGTGAGGGCAGGATGCTACTCAGGGTCAGGGTCATACCCACCTGGGCTACATGATCAGAGAGCTCTTCCATGTCTCTTTTCATGTAGTCCAGGGAGGTACATTTCAGGTCATTCACACCACATGAACAATGACAGACTCATACGTGTACTTGTTCTGGAATGACCTGAGTGCTTGTGTTATGTGGTGGATTCTGGCTCCCGATAGGCAGCTAACAGTAACCTTCTCCTTGTCCAGCCTAGTGAGTGGGGCATCAATGTGCCTGACTACTGAGTCACCTATTACTAGTGTGTTAGGTATGTTATTTCGCCTTAAGGGCTGTGATTGTATGGTACATTGATTTTGTGTTTTATGTGTTGTCTGGTTTATGACAGGAGGTGCAGGTTTTGTGTGTGTCTGCTCTGGAGATCTCTGATGCTTTTGCAGGTTTTTATTTAGAGCCTCCGAGTATGATTTTGTGTATTTATGTGTATTTTTTGCCAGTGCTGGTTTAGTAGGTCTATGTGAGGCTGGAGGTGTGGTGCAAGTGTTAACCTTCTCCTCATGACTGTCTGTTCCAGTCTTGGGTGGAGAGACCTTAGCCTCCAGTTTGTCAGTATAATTGCATCTCTCGCATATGTTAGTGTTTTGTTGTAGGAGGAGAGGGCTGTCTGTGTACATGAGGCAGTTGTAACATTGCCTCAGGATACCCAGATTCACCAGCTGGACTGGAGAGTACACCTGAAGTTACCCTTTGGTCATGCCTGAATAGTAGGGTGAGCTGCTTAGTCGCTTGGTTGGTGAGAGGTGGATAAAGAGCCTTGCCCTACTGGGCAGTCAAGTGTCGGGGACTATGCTTGCTTAGAAAGGTGGGAAACAAGAACATTTTTTTTTTGAAAAGATAAGGTAAAAACAGTAAAAAGTACACTTAAAACAGCTTTAAACGACTACAAGCGATCAGAAAAGGCTATCACACTTTAGTGTGTAGCCTACAACAGTTAAACAATATATTTAAACAAAAAGCAACTTTTTAAAAGTATAGGCAGTCAAATAAGTACAATATGTGAAAAAAAAACAAGCTTTTAAATCACAATAAGTGCTGGAAAAATCAGTGTTTAGGTGGAAAACAGTTAAGTATAGCAAGAAAATACAGAAAACTGATACTCAATAACTCCAAAGTCTCTCTTTTAATCTAGAATACTTGTATCAGTTTAAGGCTTTCTAGTGCTTTCCAGTAGGTTAGTTACAGGAAAGATGTGAAACGAGCGCAGATTTGGTTTTTTAAACCAGAAAGTTGAAAGAGATGGACAACTTCCCGAATGAACAATAAACTACAATTCCTGGGCCAAGAAAGTACAGTTTTGTACCTACCATAAATGTAGATGCTCAAGTGTACTCACTGTTGCAGTCATTACAATAGGGCCATCCTGCTAGCAGGCCACCCAGATTAGGCCCGAACTCCAAAGTCCAGGTCCGGCGCCGGTTGCTCTCACCTCCTCCCTGACGCCAGCGCGCCAGGGGTATAAAATACATATGTTCATATGTTCATATGTATGTGTATATGTATGTGTATATATATATATATATATATATATATATAAAATATGTATATATATATATATATATATATATATATATATATATATATATATATATATATATATATATATATATATATATATATATATATATATAGCCATATGAGATATATAGAGGTACATACAAATATATACATACAAAAGGTACCAGTAGCCATACATATGTAGAAGTAGTGTGGAAGTACTGGGTGAAAAGTATATCCCTCAGCTACAAGTCCTTTAACTGCCACCTGTGAAATGTGTAGTGTGGCAACCATTCTCACAAATGAGAATACTGACTTTAAACATATGCTCACCCACAATTCAAAGGACATGGCACAACACACAGGTATGCATACACAGATAACCTTTATTCTTGTATTATACAATAATGTATGCCAGTACTTACACCACATAAGGTTTGAAATATGTAATCAGTGATGAATGCAAGGTCCACACAAAACAGTAGATGCAAGCAATGTAGATGTATACCATACTATGCTGTTCAGGCCAAAGCCTTCAATTAGTACAAAAGTAGAAACAGAATTTGCCTTCAGGATATGTAACAATCAACAATAACAGATGTAGTTCAGCAGCCTCCAATTACACCCTGTAGTCAAGCTCTAGGGAGAAAAGTAGCACTTGTGTTAATGTCACAGTATCTTGTACATAACATTGCTTAACCTAACATCTCACTATCACACTGACTGACCCTCGTCTTAATAGTTATATCCCTGAGGTGTCATAGCCTAGGTTAATTCCATAGAACCCCCCACACACCCCCCACACCCATAAAAGACTGTACAAGGGCAAGGAACACTGTGTACCACACACTTACCTCTGGAATGTACAGGGGCACATATGTGTTCTCTAGCTGTTGTCCCCATATATATGGACTTGGCCCAACAGTTGGTGTGGGAGTCCATGACATAACTGGGATGATAGCAGGAATGCTAGCAGTAAATAATAATAGGCCATTACCTAACAACCCTTCCTGTATCACAGCAGGACAAAGACTGGCATATATGTGAAGGACAGAGGCAGGAACACAGGGCCATATTTGCATTATTGCTGTTACACACCATGGAAACTGCTGGTGTTACAGGATTCGTTGCAGCATACCCTTATGCAGGAATATGACACTGAAATACAAATGGATGTAGCCATGTATTGATAGCACTCAACAGACAGAATGCCACAGATATATCTGGGACAATACCTGGGTGGGGTACAGACAAAATCTAACAGCTAATCCCCCTGGTATCAGCTATGCAGACAGACAACATTCCATGAAAAAGTAAAGTGCCGTGTACACAGAAACTCTGTAAGAACAGCAAGATACAATGCACACAACACTACTCACGCTGTCTGTAGGTCTGGAACCTTACCCAAATGTGGATTTGGCCTGTGTCTGCAGGTTCTGCTGTAAGAGGTATTGCCACCTGCTGTCTGTAACACTGATGTCCACACACAGGAAGGATGTCATCCATACTGGAAAGGTGAAGGGACAATGCCCTCAGAATGCAGCAGAAGGCAGCAATTTGCCATGACAGGGATTATCTGAAGTACTACACAGCAGACTGCATGAAATTAGCAACTGGTGGACACTGACTGGTGCAGAAGCCACCACCTGATCATGTGCAATACCAACCAAAGCATTATGCAATCTATTCAAACCAGCTCCATCACTCAACTGGAGAGACTGAGAGAGACAGAGTGAGAGAAAACTTCAAGAAAGGTCACAAAGCTCAGGGTTGTGTTACAGTGGAAAAAAACATAACAGGTATGTGAAACAGATATGCATTAACTTGTATGCAGTATATGGCATAGAATAATAGGATGTATAATGTGAAAGGATGTATATGTGCCATCAGTACTTGTTGCTGTAATGATGTTCTGCTCAACAACTGCACTGGATAGTAGTGTCAGTCCCTGTGGGCAGTGGGACATACCCGTCAAATGTGCAGATCAGCAGTGAATGGCAAAGATGTGACCCATGATATCTGTGTTCTGTAAATTACTGTGGCCAATGGCTGGTGGGGGTATTAATACTGCCATGATAGACACATGGGTGAGAGACCACACCACCTGCAGGACAGTCATGTTAAAGTGTAGCATAACACGCCCAACTGCCATATTAGTATAATATGCTTATCTAAAGTTTGTCACCATATATACCCCCTAATGGTAGTCTGTGTTCACATGTGACACCTGTCTGTGTTGCAGCAAGGCAGAACAGTTCAGTTGTGAAGTAAAGAGGGTTACATGAGTGTGGGCCACATGTTTGTATGCACCCCACTATGCACCCCACATACAGATAAATATATGTGCGATACATATTCACAGCTGTGTATGTCTACAGAACCTCGGACAGTTATACATTTATATAGGTATGTAAACAACACATAATGCTATATACAAATATATGCACATATGTGTATATATATATATATATATATATATATATATATATATATATATATATATATATGTGTGTGTGTGTGTGTGTCTGTGTATGTCTACATATAAATATATATATATATATATATATATATATATATATATATATATATATATATATATATATATAGAGATATATATATATATATATATATATATATATATATATATATATATATATATATATATATATATATATATATATATATATATACATATGTTTATTTATATATATATATATATATATATATATATATATATATATATGTCCGTACACGTCCCCTGCTATGACATGTGTGAGAGAACACCACACATCAATACACAGCATACCTACACACCAGTACATGGCTGCAAGATGGAGTGTGGAGTATGGTGTGTAACCCATGTTGGGAACATATCGCAATTGTTTGAGAAGGTGGGATATATATGTTGGTGAAGGGTATTAGGTACATATTGGTATATAGGTCTGGTTGGGTGACAAACAAGACAGCATACAGGGATGGTATATGACACATGTGGTGGTTAAACACTGTGGATGGGTAGTTACATTTGGAATGTGGAGGCCATTGAGCCCCCACATGGGAACAAAGGGAACATGGTGCCTACCCATGGACAGTCACAACAGCATCTACATGGACATAAAGGTGCCTGGGCTGTGGGCTGGGCAGGAGGAACATGCATGTTGAACCTTGTGTATGTGTACTGCATGCGTCCAGGTGATTTAGCACATACCCCATGTCTTTGTGGATCTCCCTATGCACAAGTCCCTCGACCTAACTGGGTGACAGACATATGTCTGTGTGTGCTCCATGGGGGGACACCATCCCCTGAGGTGGTTCCACATGAAGGTAGTGACAGAACAGTAGATAATGAAGTTCCATTGTGGTTCTTGGATGTGATGTGGACTGGTAACACATGCACATTAGGTGGGAGTGGTGTTTCTGCTGGCAAATAACCCCTACACATACTGTCATGTAACATATGTGGGTTGTAATAGTCCACACAATCCTAGAACATGTCCAACAGCATGCATAGATATCCCCAATATCACAGAATGTCAGATGTGTGTCATCCCATAGCAGGCATACCACATGCATATGTGGAAACATAGTGGCAGTGACAATGGCATGCAGGTGAAATACACTGCAACAGCGCAGCAACTATTGTGTCCCTACAGGGAGGATGTCTATAAACACATAGCAGAAAGTGTTGTACAATACAATATATGACCCAATGGTACATATACCGGAGACATACCACTAGCGTTGTGTGAACATTAATTTGGAGCTGATATGTTGGTGGGAGACTATGTGTATTGTATTATGGTAAACTTGACATATGAGTTGATCAGACATATTTCCATCATTATGTCTTTCAGGGAGTATGGAGTACTCGAGGAATCCTGCCTACAGTGCCGCTGAGGATGAAATTATAATCACCAACATCATCCAGAACTATCAGATGTTGTTCTCAGAAGTAAGCCAGGACCAGCAGGAGTGAACAGCCATGTGGAATGATGTGGTCCACAGCGTGAATGAGGTGAGGATGCACAGCTGGACATATGAGCAGGTCTGCTACCATTGTAGTGACCTGCTCCACCATGTATGTCGCCGTGCCGCTGCCATGGGGGTGGCCACCTTGCAAAAGGAGGGCCATCACATCCACCCTCCCCTCACCAGATTGGAGGAGCTGCTCATGAGCCTGGCAGCACCTGCCCACCCAAAGAGCTACATATACAGTCATGGAGGTGGGTGCTATGCACACACCAGACATGGAGCATGCAGGTAAGGTTCCAGGGCATATCAGTAGATGACTGTAGTGTATGCATCTGTGCAGGCAGATCATGCATACGTGAGATGTGGGGTCTGTTGCTGTGTATTACTGATAAGCAGTAATGCATAATCTGGAGTTCTGTGGACTTCAGCTGTTGATGTACTGTAATATTGCACCCACCCTGTAGCAATGTCACAGCTGTGGCCACTGACATCAACTATCCCATCTCAATGTGGGTACCTCTGTGATACCAGCAAGGCAGCGGCCGGATGCCAGTGAGTATGGTTTAAGGTTATGCTTGGCAATTCACTATGCATGTCATAGCTACGGTGTAGGCCATGTACACATCTAACACACCTACCCATCATGCATGCTGTACATGTGCACTGACAGAGCACACAGCTCACTAATGGGATTACCAGTCTCAAACACATGCAATACACAGTCCATCTCAGACAACTGTGGCTACACACCAGTGCACATTGCCCAAGCACAGCTAACATCTGCCCAACATACACAGCTATGTCATACACAGAGCAGTTGAACATGCTACACATAAACAACAACACGAAAGGTACCAAACACCAGACCAAATAACAATCCTTGTTGGGGTCCCAGAAAAACCACAGCTCGAACTGAAGAGTTACTTTAAAAACTTTTAATCCACACGAAAAAATGGAACAGCACAGCCTTTGTAAAACATAAATCTTCCCTGGTTAAGCGCTTTCATCTGCAGGAAATGCAGATTTCATCAGAACCATGAGCGTAGCATTCGTTAGCCTTTTATAATTAGTTTTGGCGCCAAAATACAATTTAAAAACTGTCCCTAAAAATTTTTTACATGGATAACTAAAAAATATATATTGTATAGTATATATATATATTTTACTTAATACTACAATAGTGTTACAATTATATAAAAATGCATAAGAAAAATTACATAAAAAAGTACATAGAAGAAAATACATAAAAAATATATATATATATATATATATATATATATGTCTACTTAATTTCATTCCATTAATAAAAATGGTTTAATGCTAATGTGGTCATTTAATCCAGGACTGGTAGTGGCGTCACAATACATTTGCCACTTACTTTCTAATAGTCCCAAAAAAACTTTCCAATTGCCCTCACAACCTTTGGGATCAATGTGGTCAATGATACTAAAAAGAAAGGTATGTTCATGCCCTCTATCTATGACATGTTTACTAAGGGCATTGTTACAGTCTTGTTTTTTGATCTTATATGAATGCTCATAGATCCTAGTTTTTAATTTTCTCTCTGTCTTCCCAATGTAGTATGCGTTGCAAACTGTGCATAATGCAATGTAAACTACCCTAGATGTATTACAATTGCCTGTCAAATTGACTAGTCTAGTCCTACTGATGTTGTTCAACTTTGTTATTTTAGTTTCATTAATAAACTTACACTGATTGCAAGCCCCACACTTTGTTGTTCCTTTTTTATCCCTATCCATTACTTTTTTATTACTTTTTTAATAACTTTTTTCCTCTCCAACATGTTTTTAATATTTGTAGATGTCTTATAAACACATTTAGGGATGGTCCCCACTATTTTCCCTACGTCTTCTGATACTGTTAGGATATTCCAATGTTTGATTAAAATTTCTTTGATGACACTTGTATAAGGACTATACATGATTACACAAATACTGTTGTTGTTGTATTGGGCTTTCTTATTACAAATAAGTCTTTTTTAGTATCATTGACCACATTGATCCCAAAGGTTGTGAGGGCAATTGGAAAGTTTTTTTGGGACTATTAGAAAGTAAGTGGCAAATGTATTGTGACGCCACTACCAGTCCTGGATTAAATGACCACATTAGCATTAAACCATTTTTATTAATGGAATGAAATTAAGTAGACATATATATATATATATTTTATGTATTTTCTTCTATGTACTTTTTTATGTAATTTTTCGTATGCATTTTTATATAATTGTAACACTATTGTAGTATTAAGTAAAATATATATATATACTATACAATATATATTTTTTAGTTATCCATGTAAAAAAATTTTAGGGACAGTTTTTAAATTGTATTTTGGCACCAAAACTAATTATAAAAGGCTAACGAATGCTACGCTCATGGTTCTGATGAAATCTGCATTTCCTGCAGATGAAAGCGCTTAACCAGGGAAGATTTATGTTTTACAAAGGCTGTGCTGTTCCATTTTTTCGTGTGGATTAAAAGTTTTTAAAGTAACTCTTCAGTTCGAGCTGTGGTTTTTCTGGGACCCCAACAAGGATTGTTATTTGGTCTGATGCTACACATAAAGACATTCTACTCCATCTGCAAACACACGCTTCAGGGTCATAAACCTCATCAGCACATTACACAAAACATACTGGAGGGATAGGAACCTGTTCTGGGGAATTCCCATACTCTGGAACAGACTACCCATACATGTCAGGCAATGCTACTCATTGGCCCTCTTTACAGAAACACTTGTCAACTGGATGGGAAATGGGGAATTCACCCTGAGTAGTATGTCTGTGCCACAGCCTGGCAGGGGCACAGGGGAATAACATTAGTGGATGATGCATCGCTGGGAATCCCTGTGGCTAAGCTGATGTAGGCCCCAGGATCAATAGACCAGTACTCACCTATGCACCTATGTGTACCACAGGCAACATCAGCCAGGGCTCAATAATGGTCAATAATGTTCTCTACACTCACCATAGGTACATTATGTTGTGTCTGTGGTCAGTCTAATGGTAGTCTATCACTCATACATGCACCACTGATGATGACATCTGTGAATACACATCAAGCATTCACTAAACATGTGTCCACATGTAAACCAGAAACAAACAGAGGCTGTGAGCAGCAGCAGAAACACAACTGACACACACATCCCGCAATGGTGCATACACCTGTGAGGTATGGTGCACAGTACATGCCAGGGTGCTGAACAGATGACAGCAATGTTGTGGACATGGGTGCAGTGAGTTCCAGGAAGAGGGCCATCACCTACTACCAGAATCCATGCATCACAGCCATGTATAATTTTGGTAACGGGGATTGACTACAGTTGCACTGCATGCTGTTTAGCACCACATGTCCTGCATTCTGACATGTGTGTAATTAAAGGTTTGTGTGCGATACTGTACTGCACCATCACCTGCTATTGTGTGTGTTATGGGGGGTGTGGGAGTTGTCTGTAGGTGCTGTCTGGTGGAGTGTATGGGTTGCCATGTATGTCGACTGCATGTGTGTATGTCTGTGTGTGTGGCTATGTCTGCACACACATGTGTGTGTGTGTGTGTATGTACTGGTTAGTGGTGATGTACAGGTCTTGCAGTCTGTTCCCTGTTTTTCCCTCACAGGTGGCGAGGTGGTGCTGGGTCCCCTCTGCAGGGAATCTGATGTCACTGATATAGACAGTGACCATGTGGATAGGTGTGTTGAGGCACAGAAAGGGTCATCAGGGGCTGCCGCTGGGCCACCAATTGACATCCCACATGTATCCACCCCATGCATGCACACAGTCACACTGCCTCTACATACTTCATCACCATTGGCCTTAGCTGAGGGACAGTCTACGGTTGGCATTGGCCAGGACAGTGTGATATCTATGGCATGTGTGTCAGGAAATGGCAGCCATAGCTAGATATCTGGTGGGGTATCACATAGGTAGATGTTCAGGGGTGCTCGTCGGAGCACTGCTGGTCATCATGCCCCTAGCAGACGTGCCACATCTATATCAACCACATGCATGTTCTAGACTGTCAAGGAGGCACAGGCACGAATGGAATGGTACATCAGACAGGGTCTAAGAGTGCAGAGGGCTCATCACACCTCTGTAACTGACAGCATCCGTGAACTAGCAAGTGCCATCCGTAATTACACCGAGGTCATGAATAGACGGTGAGGTGAGACATTGTATCTCATCCACAATGTCATGCCCATGCATCAGGACAGGGCGGGATGGTTGCGACAGCCACTTGGACGTATGCCAGCAACACCAGCAGCTGGAGGTCACCATGGACATCCCACCAGTCACAGTCACTCCCGTAGTGGCAGTACCAGCCTCAGCACTGTGGGGGGTGTTGTCCACAGATCATCATAGCAGACCACATGCACGTGGCCCTGGCCAGTCCCAGGAGGGAACTGGATCCAGTGGACATCTGTCAACCTCGGGGGACAGTACACGATCTGGCTTTGTACCTGATACTGCCTGTAGCACCCCTGCCAGCCACAGGTCCCGTATCCATGGCCAGAGATAGTGATCTGTAAACCCTGCCATGTACAGTCTGCAGCTGTCTCACAATTACACACATACACATAAACAACAAACCTAGGGCAACCACATACCTGCACACACGACATTGCCAGTGGCCCATAACGCTACTCAGCCCCCCCACACAAACACACACGCACACACACGTTGTCAATTGTATGGCTCAGCCTAGGCAAACCAACAACACACCCTGTGCATATGATGATACCTGTGCCACTACCTGACATCTGTAACATCGATGCAGGGACAGGATAACATGGTGCTGATGCACAGGGTGACTGTACAACAGTGTAACAATGGAATGATGTGTAGCATGTTGTCAGCAGTAAAGTGAAATGCTAATATCTTGGAAGGTGTAGCTGTGCAGCCATGATGCATCATAGCTGTAATTAACAATGTTGCATTGTTGTCACCATTATCTATTCTGATTGTGTTGTGTTTGTCCATGTGTCACATGGCTGATGGGTGTAGTGGTGTCAGCATGCCTTCTACAGTGGACACCAGTATGTGTAGTGGGTGGTACACATGCCATGGCTGGGTACATCACACAGAGCCTTTGGTTTGGATGCAGTACTGGTACAAGACTGTACATATGGAGGTATGTCCCCATGCAGGTAACACATCTGTTGCACATGTAATCCCACCAATATAGGATAGGCCCAGCCACACATTGCTATATATGCAGTCTGCAATGTGGATGACACTGAACATGCTAACAGCAGGGTGTATGTCTCTTTCCCCACTCTACTGCGATCCTCACCTCAGTAACATGTGTGTGCCAATGCCGGTGGCATAGCCCTACCCTTAGGAGGGTGTGAGGCGCTCAACTACTGTGAATGGTGTAAACAACAACTAACAACATGATTACATACACTGTACAGTAGTACAGACAGCTATGTGGGGGGAATAGATGCAACAGTAACTGCAATAATGGCAGATGTGTCCACAACAGCCACACCCAGTGAGTTATAGCAACCCCAGTGGTGCTGCACACCTCTACAGTGTAGAGGAGGGCATTAACACACCTATGACCTGTGAAGGACTGTATGTCCATGGGATGGCACCTGTAGAATATTGGCATTTGCCAAGCAGTCCTGGTGGACACATATTCTGTGAATGGAGGTAGATCCCTTAACAACTACACACATCCCTACATGTGGGATGGTGTACAAAAGCCTGCTATGATCTACATAGGCATTGTGCACCTCCTAACCCTCAACTACACCTGTCATGATTGGGTAAATGAGGTATACCAGGTTCAGGTTGTATTCTCTGCCTCTGACAAGTCCAAAAGTGGCGGGGTCCCATGTGTTAAGATTACCAGTGACATTGGCCATGGGTTCATTGTTGATATGTTCCATGTCCCTGCAGACCAGGGTCATCAGGTTACTGGGTGGTAGTTTCCAGCTGGCATGGTGGATTTGTGGTCGTCCTTGCCAACATTGGTGAATCTATTGTCAGGTGTAGGCCTATTGGATCGTATGAAGGATCCCAGCTACTTACTGCACCTGCACAGGGGGTTGCCCCAAGCATGACACGTCACTTGACCTTTCTGCATGATATGTTAGTAATGCCAGCCTGACATCCTACAGGTGGGATGGAGTACTGTTAACATGTACTGCCCTTGTTGTGTAGGGTCCTGGTTATGGGATCTGCTAAGGTTGGCATTGTATTGCAAGCCAGATGTGTTTGGCTGGGGGGGGTTCCTATCCATGCCAGATGTATGTTGTTTGGGTCTCTCAAACCCATCAATGGTGCATGTGGACATATATGTTGTGGTTACGTACCCAGTTTCATCTACAGATGTATGTCCATATATACCTATATTGATATATATGTGTTCACCTTTGAAAGGGAGACAATCATTTCTTCGAATGGCCCTTTCTGCAAACCAAAAGGACAAATCCATCATTTCTTACTGCACCACAGTTCAAAATGCATCAGTTTTAAAGACACCTTCACTGACTCTCGAACTGCAAGTTGGAATACATATCGTAATGCGGGGCTTGGTCCCCTACAACCCCCCTACTGTGATATACTAACTCTGAGTTTGCAGTACAGTGGGGATGGGCAAATATTCCCCATCCCGACTATAGTGCCATCCGCACCCAAATTGCCAAATCTGCAATGAGTGAATGCATAGTGACATTCACTCATTGCACATTCTATGCATTTATTGCAAGACTGTGCAATGTTGAGAACATACTTTTGGCCTTCCAGCTTTCAGACACATGGATTTCTCCCTTTGAAAGGTTAGCCATATATATGCTGACATATATGAATTCCTACTGCTGTATATATGTGGACATATGGATGTATACATATATCTATAGACTATATATAAGTATATATTTCTATAGCTATATCTACATATACAGATATGTTATATCCATTTAAAGTTGAATATATATACACACACAAATACATCTACATGGCAGAATACATTCCCTGTAGTGTTGTATACCTGGGCTGGATGATATGTATGTGAAAACATACTGCTTATGCATATCTGCCATGGCTTAGTGGTAAATCACTTTGTGTATGGTGTGAAGGGTCCTGATTTTGAGCCTTGCAGGAGCTGTTTATTTTTTTGCTGCCCAGAACACACCCCCTTGGACACAGAGTGATTAAGGCACTTTAAAGCAGGTGTGTGCGGGTTTGCGTAACGGTAAGCACTGCTAACCTCTGGTTATGTTTACATACACTCAGTTAGCTTCTAAATTGCTTGACCTGTGTGGGCAGTGCTCAGCTCCGCGCAAACCCATGCAACTACTTTAAAGTGCCTTAATCACTCTGTATCCAACGGGCCATGTTCTGCCCAGCAACAAAATAAACAGTTCTTGCAAGGCTCAAACCAAAGACCCTGCACAAAGTGATGTACCACTAAGCCATGACAGATACACAGGTATTCAATGTTTCAGAAACATATCAGCCAGTCCTGTCAAGCAACAGTACAGAGAAAGTATACCAACATCTAGATGTCTGCGTGTGTAACTATATTAAAACCTTAACAGATACAACATATATATATATATATATATATATATATATATATATATATATATATATATATATATATATATATATATATATATATATATATATATATATATATATATACACACACACACACACACACACACACACACATATATATATGTAAATATATATTTTGTTTTACTAACTCTATATACATATATATCACTATCTATGCACATATATTATATATTTTTTAGCAGATAAATATATCTATATAGGTATATATGGCCATACATCTGTAGATCGCAATTGCAGATTAACAAATACACCTATGTCCACATGCACCGTTAATGGGGTTGAGAGGCCCCACACACTATACGTCTTGTATGAATAGGCATCCCTCCACAGCCAAACACATGCTCCCTGCAATATACTACCAAGTGCAGTCGGCCTCCCATAGGGCATGTAATATATGAAAGCCATCAATATCCCTAGGATACAGATACACAGATACAGATATGCAGATACAGATATACATATATATATATATATATATATATATATATATATATATATATATACACATACATGTGACTACACATTCACACACAGATATATGTACAGTAAGATACATATGTAGAAGGTGCACACATTATGGAGCAGCCACTATGCCTACAGTTAACATCTGAACAACTGGACACTGTATGGGTGACACATACTAATGTCAATCGCTGCCTGCAACATATACCCATAGAAAGGTCATAGGAAAGACAACACACACAGGCTTGCAGAAATTAATTTAATTGTGTACTATAACAGTTCTATATGCCATGTCATATAGCTGTTCAGATACTGACAACCATATAAACAGAGTACTGCAACTGTGAAACAGTTACACTAATACAGTAGTATGGAAAGGTTCACACCTGTTGCTGTCCAGGCCAAGCCCTTCAGAATGTATAACAGTGCAGACAGACTGGGCCACAGGGTACCACACAATCAACAGTATGTACTGCAGGTGTGTAGTTCAGCGGCCTCTAGCTACACTCTGTACAAATTCTGTAGGAGGTAAAGACATTTTGTGATCAAATGGGTTGTACCCGGTACATGACAAGGCATAACGCACAGAACAGTCTGTATGGCAGGTGGCAGTAGGCTTGCAGTATCCCAAGTCATCTAAGTAATGTCAATATAGGTGGAGTATATGGTACTGTACATCCAAATACCTTGTGGCAGCTCATCCCTGATATCCCCACATTTTGTAACAGCCTAGGTCATTTATGGTGCTCCCCACCTAGACTCAATAATACAGGTCCATATACCACTGTTACATACACTGGCCTCTGCAGTGAATAAGGGTGCACATGTGTTGTGTAGGTGACGCCCACATATATATGGCCCCAGCCCCACTGTATGTGTGAGGGATACAACAGCAGTGGACTAATGGCAGCAATGGCAGTGTGATATACTCACAACCCACTACAGAACAACCCCCAACTGCATGACAAATGTGCAAAGTTTGGTATGTAGATGGAGGACAGAGGCTGGAACGCAGGCACATATGTGGAACACTGTTGCCATACACTAAGCAAGGTGCTGGTGTTACAGGATAGTCTGCAATATACCTTTAGTCAGGGAATTGAGGTTAGAAATAGAAATGCCTGTAGCCATGTACTGATAGCACGCAACACACACACTGCCAGTGTAATATCTGACACAGGACCTGTGTGGTGGACAGACAACACATGATAGGCATACCTCTGTCCAGCAAGAGGATAGGCACACAGTAGTGAGCTATGCAGACAGACTGAATTCTAAGGTACACTAGTATGTACACACACACACACACACACACACACACACACACACACACACACACACACACACACACACACACACACACACACACACACACACACACTCACACGCACATACCCTGTAACACCAATACTATGCAAAGCATAACACAACTCTACTCACAGTCTGTCTGTAGTTCCTGATCCTTCTACAACCATGTGGCTGCTCTGAGTGTGCAGGTTCTCCTGTAAGAGGTATTGCTGCCTGCTATCTGTATCACTGATGCCCACACTCGGGAAGGATGTCCATCACACAGGAAATGTAACGGGACTATGCTCACATGCTGTAGGGATTTATAGCGGGTGGCTGCCATGACAGTGGTAATTGAATGTAGTACACATATGTAATTATATAGATATGACTATCTGGATAAGTATATGTACATATATTTCCACCATATGTCCTGGACATGGAGTGTAGCCGTACCCCAGCCCCTACAGTCCCAAGATCATAGAGCAAGGGGATGACAGGTATGTATAGCAGGTATATTACTAGACTGTTGCTACTGTCATTGGGATTGTCTTCACAAACATGGTGTGTGTGGATGCTGACATCTGCTTATAACATGTGTGCTATTGGCTACTGACAGACATCCTAAGGAAATCATTGTAAAGTACCGCCACTAACATGTAATGCCCCTGTGGAGTGCAGCAGAGATATTGGCCACTATATGTGGAACTTCAGACACACCCTGTACAGTCCAGAGGTATACACATAGTCCCTTAGTGCACCACATGTGTACCAGGCCTGACGATATGGATGTAGACAGTCATGTAGATGGGTATAACACATAACTACTGGTATACATTTGGCACCATAGGTGTTAGATTCACACACTCCTGTCTGGCCTGACACATAATGACTGCTGGTACAGGGGTGCCATGGATACATACTACCCACTAGACATTGACATACATCTGTACAGCATCCCACTGCTCTGTCTGACATACATGACATTTAAGGGAGGCCCAGCAGCAGTACATCTGGCAAGTATCTGCACATAACATCCCACTGGTTAAGTACACTAAGCTGCTAGGCATGTAACAATGCTCTGTGCAGGCTACAGGCAGACTGGCTCAACACTGGCCTACATCTTGTATGGGGGAATGCACATGTACCTGCATATATAGCAGGATCAACAGCCATGTCACAGCACAGGGTAAGATACACCTCTGTGACAGTGCATAACCACAACCAATGTGAACACAGCCACAGCCACATATGGTAAGCTAGCATAATATTACAGTATATGGACTATCTGTTCTATACCATCCTCATATATGCCACTCACAGAATGACCCTACATATACTGGGCTGCTACACAGTTTGATCTGATGGCTGTCTGTGGTATTGGACATGTGTGTGTATGGCCCTACAAACATGTATGGCAAAACAGTACCATACAGTGGGGCAGCATGTAACATCTGATAGAAGGAGAGCTAGAACAATGACATCTACCACAGTCTGTACACAGGCTAAAGTACATATTAAAAATACACACACTGCCGACATTCACCATCACTACACAGACCTCAGTACTGTACAAACATCCACAGAATGTTCAGCTTATGTCATAAAATATAACCCCTACTGTACATGACATGTGTAACAATCTGATATATCACTGGCTTGTTATCAGATATGATGACAGTATTTATGGTGTACAGCACATATGCACCACTTCAAGCACACCATATGTACAAAGGTTGACAGAAGTGTGGCTGACAGCACATAAACAGGGCCAGTATAGAGATGTTGCTGTTATAACCTTATATATTTTCCATTGTAACAGGGTTTGTTGCAACATATGTCCTATGAGGGATATGAAGTCAGTAAATGTCACGGCCTTCACCATCTATAGACTGCAATCCTCACACTACCTTCTGCATTCCACAGATAGATGCACTGTGGCTAACACATGAAACCATAGGCACAACACTGCCCTGTCTGCAGATGAACCTGCAGATGGGGATTCCTCATATACATGGAACTGACATGGGAGGTATTGCGACATGTACGACAGGCAAATCCAGACAGACACTGTTAAACCAACATTACTCCAAATGCAGTATAGCAGCACTTACAGTCTGTAGTCAGGTCAGGCACATCCCCCTCTTGTTTGTTGCCCTCTTTCCACAGTGTATGTTGTTAGAGATAAATTCCCAATCCATCTGAGATGCTGTTTGCCAAACAACAGATCTAGTTCCTGCTCACAGTGACTGCAAACGCCCAACACCACCATGATGTTCCTAGGTATTGGAGTGTGTTTCCATGCAATTGGCTATGGGATTGTTGCCACAGCTGTTCCACATGCAATCAGCTATGGGAGGGCTGCAGTTCATGCAGAGGCCATCAGCTGATCATGAGCATCACGTAAAATACACATGTTGCTGCCTAAGCAAGTCAGGTCTGGGTCTCCACATCCACCAGAGAGGGAGTGAGGGAGGCAGACAGAGGCAGATACATATCATGGAGGGGTGGGAGAGTAAAACTGAAGCATGTTTGTGTCAGACACCTACCAGCACAGGGTATCAAACCCCTGGCAGCTATGTAGTGCTATCACGGTTCAATGCAGTTATTGGATGCACCACATGGGTTACCTGATGTGGAGCACTCAGAACATATATGTGAGGTGAGTGACATCTCAAATAGGTATATGGTAGATATATGGTAGGTGTCGTACATGTGCCTGTCTGCATGAATAGGTGCCAGCGTCAACACAGGCACACTCACACAGGGACGCACACACATTGACACACTTGGCAGGGCCAGGAGTGCAACTCATCACTAGTGGGATTGCCACAAAACATCAATGTGCAGGTATCACATGCACCACACTGGTCATACAGAGGCTGTATGGGCAAAGAGTATGAGGAGATGTCAGACATCAGACAGCATGCTTCAGTATGCCCTGGGGGGTTGTAGTGAGTGTGGATGTGGACATACACACCATACAACACACACACACACGGACACACAGGGTGCCAGTTCTGACATGCATGCATGGTCAACTGTGCCAGCAGGCTGTACAAGGGTAGGCAATGGGTATACCTTGGCATCAGGCCACATGGAAATGGTCTGCATTGTGGCTCAGGCCTGAAGTTACTACATTTGCCCACACAGGTGGGTATTGCATCCCCCATCCAGTCACCTGGGTGACTATTGTATGTGGCCAATGCGGTACACCACAAGCCATGTATGTGTTCCTTAGTCCATGACATGGATGGTGTCTGGGATGTGCACACCTCCCACATGCATGTACAGTGACATGTGGAACTCTACCTGGGGTGTCTGGGCCATGTTGTGAACACAGATTATCATCAGATGTGCCAGTCTTGCCCACCTGTGGCAGGAACTGGTAATGAGCAGCAGGTTTACCCTTCACCTACATTGATAGCATGCCAACAGCATTCCCTGATGTCAGTGTCATCTGTCCATACAGGGCATATTGTCAGGCATGCTATGTCCATTGTGAGTCACATGTGAAAGCACCACAGGTGGTGCAGGTGTCCATTGGGGAACATGGTAGAGGTGCACTGTCTGCATGTATGCGCATATTAGACAGATGGGCAGGGTGACATGCCCTCTGTAGCCCACTGCTATCACTGCATAGTTACTAACAGTGGCCAATATGCAGTGTACTACCCACATATTGTCTGTTGCCTAGGCATGTGTGTGCATATGACACATGGGTTGAGTGTGTGCTCTGGGTAATAGTGGGGTTGCTAACTTGGATTAACTGGCCTTGATGTCACATGTATGGGTATGGTTTTGCACCCCAGCCTCCCAGCTAATTTACATCTGTTATTCCTGGATGGTTGACATTGTGATATATAGTAGGGCCACCATAAAAGAAATAAGCAAAACTCCCTCTACATTGCCCACAGGTGTCACACACTTGCCTCTACGCAGGATACAAGTTACACACAAACACACCTGTCATGTCTGGTAGTAGAACCCCTACCTCACTAGTTTATTACACTACAGTATTATGCAGTTATAGTACATGCCATGGACATGACTGGAGTACTTCTGCCCCAAAGGTGCATTTCACACTGAATGACATCAGCAGGATTACCAAAGTAGGGCATTTCAACTGTACTGCGAGTGACTAGCCTAAAATGCATTGCTCCCTACACAGACAGTGAGACACTCACAAAACATCCACAACTGTCATGTGTTGGTTTAAAACCCCGGACCAAGGCCTATATCACACTACAGCATGGAGCTGTTATAGGACACATCACAGGGATTACTAGAGACATCCTTCCCCAAAGGTGTATTTCACACGGAATGCCATCAGCAGGTTTACCACAGTAGGGCATTTCAACTGTACTGCAAGTGACTAGCCTGAAATGCATTGTTCCCTACACAGACAGTGAGACACACACAAAACATCCACAGCTGTCATGTGTGGGTATAGAACCCCTGACCAAAGCCTACATCACACCACAGCATTGAGTAGTTATTGGTCACACCACAGGGATTACCAAAGAGCTTTCTCCCCAAAGTTGTATTTCACAATGAACGACATCAGCAGGATTGGCAAAGTAGGGCATTTGAAATGTACTGTGTGTGAGTAGCCTATGATGCATTGCTCCATACACAGACATTGAAACACACACAAGATACCCAGAATTGCCATGGGTGGAGATGGAACCCTACCACAATTCTAAATCACTGTACACCAGTACGCAGTTACAGGATGAGCTACATAAATTACTGTGTTATGACTTTCACAGAGGTGTATTTCTAGGTGAGTGACATCAGCAACCTTTCCAAAGTTGAGTATATGAATTTTAAGGAGCGTGTGTAACCTAAAAAGCATTGTTTGTTACTCACTCAGAGACAGAAAGTCACACAGATTAATACACACAGAGTTGCCAAGTCTGGGGTTAGAACACCTATCTAACTATTTTATCATACTACAGCAGTACACAGTTACAGGATGTGCTACAGAGATTATGAGGCTATTACTTTCCCAGAGTTGTATTTCTAGGTGAGTGACATCAGCAGCCTTGCCAATGTTGGTATATGAATTGTACGGGGTGTGAGTGGCCTAAAAAGCATTGCTCTCTATTGAGTCAGACACACACAAAGTTGCTAGGTCTGGGGTTAGAACACCTACCTAACTAGTTTATCACACTACAGCAGTATGCAGCTACAGGATGCACTACAGAGCTTACTAGGCTATTACCTTCCCAGAGTTGTATTTCTAGGTGAGTGACATCATCAGCCTTGCCAAAGTTGAGTATATGAATTGTATGAGGTGTGAGTGGCCTAAAAAGCATTTCTCTCTACTCAGTCAGACACACACACATTTTCACACAAAGTTGCCGGGTCTGGGGTTAGAACACCTCCATAACTACAGCAGTACACAGTTACAGGACATGCTACAGAGCTTACTAGGCTATTATTTATTTTTATTTATTTATTTATTTATTTATATTTCTTGACTGGGAGTGTCCGACTGGACGTAGGTCCATTTTCAGAAGGGCCAGGGAGAAAAGCTCCACAGTTAAAATAAACAGACAGTAGTTACATTGGATTATATAGTGATTACTTTCCCAATGTTGTTTTTCTAGGTGAGTGACATCAGCAGCCTTGCCAAAGTTGAGTATATGAATTGTACGGGGTGTGAGACACCTAAAAAACATTTCTCTCTACTCAGTCAGACACACACAGACTCACACACATTTGCCAGGTCTGGGTTTAGAACACCTACCTAACTACTTTATCACACTACAGCAGTTACAGGACACACTACAGAAATTAATGGGCTATGATTTCCCCAGAGGTGTATTTCTAGGTGAGTGACATCAGCAGCCTTGCCAAAGTTGTGTATATGAATTGTGTAAGTAGCCTAAAAAGCATTTCTCTCTACTCAGTCAGAGACAGAGAAATACACACACAAACACACAGTTGCCAAGTCTGGGGTTAGAACTACTACCTAACTAGTTTATCACTACAGCAGTACACAGTTATGGGACACACCATGGGGATTACTGAGCTACAGCTCTCCCAAGGGTGTATTTCACATTGGATGACCTCAGCAGGCTTGTCATGATACTGCTATGGGGAGGGAGGTGTGTGCATGGGCGGTAACCCATTCATGTAGGGGTTGACATGCCACATGCGGGCACACATGGGGTCATATGCCACAGGTATGTGTACACAGTTACTTGACTACCTCCCTGTACAGTCATGTTGCACAACTGGCATGTGCAACACAGTCTGTCATGCTGACAGATACTGGTGGCTAGTATCTGCAGTGAGTGACACCTGCACCTCATGTGTTTGGGGTCCTTTGGCTGTGTGTTGGGTGGGACAGGCCCAGATGGCTCCTTGCCACGGTCACCCTCTTCCACACATCTATGTCCATCTACCTTTGCCTTATTATAGTGTGTTGCCCTTACATATATGTCTGTATTCCTATCCACTGTGTGTGCAAGGCAGGAGTGGTTCATACTGACAAGAACTGCAACTGCCAGATATGTCTGGTCTGCTGGTGTTTGCAGACATGGCCTTTATGTGTTTAAGTGTGTGGGTATGTCCAGTATGACCTTTTAGTATGTTGTTGACTGACATTGCCTTCATTCCTCTAAGTGTATGAGCATGCCCAGTATGGACATTTATATTGCATGTGTGGATCAAGTCCAGGTAGTTTGTACTGCAGTGCTGACCTTTGTGTTGTGCACTGACAGGTAGCATGCTGTGTCTGCAGGGTATACATCGGTCATTTGGCATTGACTGTTGCTACATTTCTGCATAGCGTGGGGGGGGGGCATCTGACTGTTTCTACATTTTTACACAGGGGTGGGGGAGCACACTTGACTGTCACTATAAGTGTACGTAGGATGGTGGGGCACATCTGACACTTTTACACATTTGCTAGGACTGCACTGGTATGTTGGGTACACCATTTCAGTCTGTAGTCTTACCTATAGTGCTGGCTAGAGGCATACCAGTGTACTACAGATCTTAGCTTTAACTACCTACATATTAGTTTCTGACTTCCTAGCTTTCACAGCTTACATCCAACTGCCTGCCCACTGTAGTCTGTGTGTGTAGGCCTGGGGGAGGAGTTACCCATAGGGCTCATTCAGAGGCCATAGTACAGCAATTGTTTGTGTTTGTCTACACCTATCCTGCTGGCTGTGACTGTTGTTGGGTATGTGCCCCCCCCCCAACTGGCAAGTGTGAGTAACTTACCTTGTGGGTGTCCCAGTATTGAAGGTGGTGCTGCAGGGCTGCCTATGTCAGATGCACATAGTACACTCCCTATACACGATTGTGCACAGGTAGTGTCATGTTTGGCATCCCTTTTACTGTATGTGCGAGTCAGAAAGAGGTGTCATTCCCTGGGTCTCTACTGTGTCAGTGCATGTGCTATGTGTTGCCTCTTTGCCAAGGCCAGGGCATACTGGACATGCCTCCTTCTGCCTACTGGGGCAGGCTCAGGTTGTTCCTCCTCTGAGTCACTCTGCGCCTGTGCAGGCCTTGTCACGGGGGGGGGGGGCTGTGCGGCCCTGCCCCATGCTGTTCCTGCTGCAGCTGTTTCCACAGGATCATATTGTGTAGCATGGCACATACAAGGACAGTTTGGGTACATATAGTTGGTGAGTACTGCAAGGCTCCACTGGATGTGTCCCGGCACCGGAACCATAACTTGAGCATCCCAAGCACATGCTCTATTATGATTCCTGTTTGTGCGTGTGCCTCATTATGGAGTTCTTGTTCAGGTGCGTGTGTGCATTTCTGATGGGTGTCATCAACCATGGCTCCAGTGCGTATCCAGCATCCCCCACTAGGTGACCATGTGGGATGTCCCCATTGGCAAATGTCTGGTACAGCTGCATCAGATGCCAGATGTGGGAATTGTGGTAGCTTTCAGGGCAGCCAGCACACACATTCATTATTATGCCCTGGGCATCGCACACAACCTAGCAGTTGATGGAGGAGAAGCCCTTGCGGTTGATGTAGACCCTACCCCGCTCACCTGGTGGTGCTTTCATGCATATGTGCATGCAGTCTATTGTACCCACTACCTTAGGGTATTCTGCTATTTTGTGGAAGAGACGCATATTGCTGGCCAATGCCTCATGGGTGATGGGGAAATATACGACCTCACCGACATGTGCTGACATGGCATCCAGGAACTGGTGGAGTACCCTGGATGCTGATGCCTGTGAAATCCCCATCATATCCCCAGTTGGCCTTTGGAAGGTACCTGTAGCTAGTAATCTTAGGCCTACACATACCTTGGTATCCACTGGGATGGGTTCCCCTCTGTTAGTTCTGTGTGTGAGGCGTGGCCAGCACAGCTCAACAATTTGCTGTAGGCGGTCCCTGTCCACCCTATAGCGCTCCACTATCTCCAGCTCATGTAGCCCTTGGTAGGTTACCCTAGGTCTGTACACTCTTCTCCGTCTCCTCACTGTGGGCTGCTCAGCAGCATTCATATCCTCACCACCCTCAGCCTCTTGCACATGCTGGTTTATGATAGCAAAAGCAGCCCTTAACATTTTTTCTCTTGCTTTCGTTTTGTAAAAGTTCCCTGTCTGTATACACCAGTGGTGCAGAGGTTTTGGGAAAAACAAGGGGGAAGGGTGTTTGCATAGTTTATAGTTGTGTGCTGGGCTGGGCTGCTGCCTGTGTAATTGGCTGATTCTGATACATTTCACCTGTCAGCTAAGCTAGTTCTCCTTGATTACCTTCCTACTGCTGTTTTCCCTTCCCATTGCCTCCCTGTTTAAGCCTGTGTGTGTGGCGTGCAAACGGAGTGCTCAAATGTGCACAGAGCTGCTATTTCTTGGTTTAACTTCCTTTTTCTTCCTGTAAAACCTGGTGCTCGGTGTGCACACCTGCTTACACTTTGTAAAGAGTGCTAGGCAGCTTAGACACACCTCTAGCTTAGCTGTGCTAAGCTAGGAGCAGTCCCGAGCCACAGGGCTCCAATCCACTTACAGTATGCCTAACGTCCCCCCATGATGTCACCTATATCCTAGTCTTGCACCCAGCTGTTTATACTCTTACACTCTTGGGACCTGCCTCACACCCTGGGGAAATCTGGGATTCACTATCCTTCCTCTCATTTGCATAGGATTGCCTGCTAAGGCATAGTTACATGTCCCACACTGAGCCTCACCCCTTAGCAACCATTACTCACTGGCCAGGTTGTCTTATGCCTGTCATTGACTTGCATGGCAGAATACTGCTTTTAGTTAGAATGCTCATTATAAGTTTATTTTTTTATATTCCCCCTGATCCCATTTGTGCGCCGCTGCCCTATGCTTAAACAGGTGAGATCAATGAGATCGGCGAAAAAAAAAATAAAAGTTGATTTTTTTTTTGTTTTGAAACAGTTTGCAATGCCAGTGGACTTATACTTAGCCAGGGCATGCTTCTTCAGTGATATGCAGCATTTATTTGGAGCTGTCATAGCTCCGTTTTGTAGTTTGCAGAAATGTACTCGGTTACTAACCGAGTACATTTCTGCAGACTGCACTCGTCCTGCACTGACAGCTTCCTAGATCATAAATTACCCTCACTTGCATGGTTTTCACCTACAGAGGAGGGTAATTTGCATACAGGAGCTCGGTCCATGCAGGATTAGCCTAAGAGCTCACATGCACGTCCTGGGAGCTTGTTCCTGGATTACACGTCGGCCATACTGCTGAATATAGCTCTAAGACTAATCCTGCATGCTATAAAGGGCTTCGTAAATCTGTGGGCTTATCTTTCTAGCCAATTCTGCAGTGATCAGTGTTTGCTTAAGGACCACACATGAATGACCTTATAGTCATCCTACATCTATGTTCACAGACCAATATTAAATGAATTGAAAATCTGACAAAATATTGCAACTAGGTCTTGAAGTTTGCCTCAGAAGACAATTTAATTTACATTTTGTTTTAACTTAGTTAAACCTGAGGCAGTAACTTAAGAGACTTACTAAGAGTAAAAAGCACACAAGTAAGACTGACCTGACTTAAATGGACCACTATGTCGATGAAAACAGTGTATGGTCATTTCCAGGGGATGTGCACTGGTGACCATGGCACATGACCAAAAGTCTAGCATGATTCATTATTCAGAATCACCTTAGAGTTCCATACTGCATGCAGGAACTGGCTTTCTAATTACACAGAAGCATGGGGTAACCCCACAGGATACCGATGTGGAAGATTTGTGTTAAGTGCAGAGGAATGCTGCTCAAGGATTATGATGAGCAGAGTGGCATTTCAACAATGTTCTTGCTGAAACAGTAAATAATGTACTAAATGCAGCAGATTAGCAAATATGTAGACACTCGAAGTATTAAAATATATTTTATAGAATTTTTTTTTTGGTAATCATTATGCTTGTTGAAACTGCTACATTAGATAACTATGGGGGTCTAAAATCATACTGAGAAGATGGGGACAGGAAGAACAGTGAAAAATATTTGTGCAATCTTTTCTGCAATGTGTGCATTAAAATTTTCCTAAATCCATTTTTTGTTCATATCTTAATAATATTTGTGTTAAAGGAAAAAAAAAGACAAACATAATTTTACAAAGAAAACAAATCCGGGTAACCCCAGAGACTACCCTTTCTCTGGAACAATGAAGCATAGTTCCTCCCTAAACCAATTCAAATGTAATTTGTACAATTGGATAGGGAACAGAAAATTCATCCCTGGTTTGACACCCATGTCTGTAATAGACACAGGCAACCTGTAAATAGCTCATTTCCTGTACCCCTATTTGTAAATGTTTCATCTCTCAAGCTCTTGGTTACACTTATCAAGGGTACGTGAAATTGTCAGAGATTTGGGATGGATGGCTAGGCTTAAAAAGGCCCCTGTGGCCGTAAACATCTATGAACCTATGAGTGAAAATGTACAACATTAATTCCCTCTTAATGGGCATGCTTCACACATACCAGGATGCCAGTTAAACAAACAAAAAGCTATTCTGACAAGATAATTCAAATCCATCCATCCATAACCCCTTTTCCCATTTTTGCATATGTGGTCAAGATGTCTTAACGAAGGCAATCAAGTAGAGGCAAGGTTCACACAACTGGGTGGCTAGTCTTGTTGTAATTGTTCTTTCATACTACACACTTATTTATTTATTTATTTATTTATATTTATTTATTTATTTATATTTGTTGACCGGGTGTGTCCGACTGGACGTAGGTCCATTTTCAGCGGAGACCCGGGGAGAAAAGCTCCACAGTTAAAATAAACAGACAGTAGTTACACTGGATTACATAGCGATTAACAATTTACATAACAATTACTTACAACATATTTACAGATGAAGAACATAGTACATCAGTAGACAACTAGAATCTTTATCTGTGAAGTACACAACAGAATGTTACAAGAAGAAGTTCCTGCTGTATAATAAGTACTGGCTTATGAGCATCTGAGCTTGCTATAATCAAGGTAGTTAGTGGAGTAGAAATAAAGGTAGTGGTTGGATGAGGAAGGTGATATTAGAGTGGGAGTTGCAAGGGCATAGCCAGCATGTTTTTAGGTGCGGTTTTAGTAAAGTTTTGAAGTGGGTGCATGATGGTATGGAGGTAATTGTGGGTGGGAGGGAGTTCCATAATTTGGCTATGGTGCAAGAGAATAGTGCTTCATCAGCAGAGTTATTGGCTTTGGTGATCTGCAAATGATTTTTGTTGCTGGATCTTAGTGGTCTGGTGGTGCAATAGGGTTGGAGTAGACTCTGGAGGGATGCGACATTTAGTGGATGATTTACTAGTTTGTGGGCGAGTGAGAGTTGATACCATTGAAGGAGGTGAGGGAGTTCAAGCCAGCCCAGTTCAGCAAGTGAGAGACAGTGGTGACTACGGTAGGATGCCCCTGTGGCGAATTTGGTGATTTTGTTGTAGCAGGTCTCTAGCTTGTTTAGATCACATTGCCTTAGGTTGGTATATATTGGACAGGCATAAAGTAGGGTGGAGATAAGGTGGGAATTTGCTATTGAAATCTTTGCTGCTTTGGTGACAAGTTGCTTATTTTTGTATAGCGCTCCTAGTTTTTTGTGGACTTTTTTTATGGTCATGGATATGTGAATGTCAAATTTTAGTTTATTGTCTATTTCCACTCCTAGCAATTTGGTGTGTTCAGTTGGGTATATAGTGGTGTTGTCTTTTGCTGTGATGTTAAAGTGAGGGTTGTTTTGAGTATGTTTGGTGGGTTGGAAGATGAGTAGTTTAGTTTTGTTTGGGTTGAGTATTAATTGGGAATCGGATAACCAAGTTTCAACAAAGGAAAAGGCTTCCTGTGTGACTTTTTGCAGTTTGGGTAGGGACTGGGCTGAGCAGATGATGGTTGAGTCATCTGCATATTGTATGAGTGCGCCATGTTTGGTGGCAGAGGCTAGATTATTGGCGAAAACAGAGAAGAGTAGGGGTCCAAGGATGGATCCTTGGGGAACCCCTATGGAGACAGGTAGTTGGGGAGATATGTCATTCTGCCATACAACAGATTGCTGGCGGTCAGACAGGTAACTCTGAAACCAGTTGGTGACTGATTGTGAGAAGGATAGGTTATTGAAGACAGAGATAAGTTGTTTGTGTGGGACCATGTCAAATGCTTTAGATAGGTCTAGGAAAGTAGCAGAGGAAAGATAGCCATTGTTTTTATGCTGAAGGATAGTGTTAGTAAAGGAGAGTAAGGCAGTGGTGGTGCTATGGTTTGGTCGGAAACCATGCTGAGTATTGGAAAGGAGGTTGTTAGTAAGGAGGTAGCCTGAGACGTGAGAGTGTATGCATCTCTCTAGTATTTTGGAGAGTGGAGAGAGAATAGCTATGGGGAAGTAATTGGTTAGTTCTGTGGAGGGTCCGCCTTTGTGGACGGGAATTATATGTGATACTTTCCACAGTGTGGGAACGTAACTTTCTGACAGAAATCGGTTAATCAAGATGTATACTGGGTAGGCCAGAGCATCAGCTGCGATTTGTAGGTATTCACTTGGGAGGTTGTCTGCTGCTAATCTGGTGGGCTTAAGTTTAGTTAAGAGTTTTTTTATGTTGGAGGTAGGTACAGGAGAAAAAGAGAAGGCAGTGGGGAGATTACTAGTTGAAGGTGTGAGTTGGAGGGGAGGGAGGGGGTTGTGTTGTTTAGCTAGTGATAGTATGGTTTGTGTGAAGTGTGTGTTGAATGAGGTAGCAATATTTTCTGAGGAGTGAGGGATGTTAGGAGGAGGGGTACTGATTTTACCTGGGTGGAGGATGGCATTTATGGAGGACCAGAATTGTTTGGGGCTGTGTTGGGAGGAGTCTAGGGCAGACTGGTAGTATTGGAATTTGTCCTGTTTTATTAGCTTTTTGACTCTATTGCGTAGTTCTAGGAATTTTGTCTACTTGTATGTTCACTCAAAAATATGGCCAAATTAAAGCATCCAAGCCACTTACTTCATGTCTTTGTAATGTGGAACGAAACTGGAGCACACAGAAAAAACCCAACACAAACACAAGGACTTGCAGACTCTACACAGAAGGCACTCCAACTGAGAATTAGGAAAAATATCCTTCAGAAATGGATATCAGAGTGCAGGCAAAATAAAGGAACAGGGGGACCCTTCATAAAAGACCAGTATTGGTAAAGTTTTTAGTAGAATCTTACATGATAACTATAGGAATCAATCAAAGGAGGTTAGAAAGGATTGGGAAGACAGACTGGATAAGCAATTCACAAAGAAACAATGGGATGATATACTGTATGTATGACTCCCAGATATGCAACAAAGTCTAGAAGATTTAGGATCTTTCCTTGGAAGTGTTTGCTTAGGCATTTTCATATCCCAAGCAGACTCAAAACAATTTTTCCTCAAATAGATTACAAATGTTGGAGGTGTGATAGGGAAGAAAGAGGTAATTGCAATCATATTTTTGGGAATGTAATGAGTTGGCAAACTTAAAAAATTCCATGCAGATTACTCTGTCAGAAATACTAGGTGAGTAAACTGGTGTAACTAACAAACTTTTTTTTGAAGCTGTGCTACAGCATTGGAATTTCCTAGACATAGTTTAATTCTGGTGGCTGCCAAAAATAGCAATTATTAGAAATGGAAATCAAAGTCTAAACCAATAATACCAGAAGTAATGAATATAGTAACAGAGATAAAAGAACTAGAAGTGGGATCTTTAGAAAAGGATAGGAGCAAATTACATAGGAAAAAAAATGGGAATTGTGGGAACAATACATGCAGACTAATGTTTTGTAGGAGGAATGATGTTTAAGGGAAGGCAGGAATTGAATGAGCTATGTAATGTTTGCTTGACAATGACCGTATAGAAGGTAAATGTATAATGTTTGTAACTGAGAATAGGTAAACATGGTTTATTCTAATTTATATAAACGTATGATTTCCTATATCATAAGTGATAATTCAATAAAGATGTTTCATGTTTAAAAAATACATATATACTTAAAAAATGTGTTGGTTTTCAGAATAACTCAAAATACTTGACAAAATATTACACAAACTGACAGGTGGAAACCTTATTCATTAGGCTTACTTGATATCAGTCAAATTACAGGTCATTTGGTATTTTTGCCTTTCCCTTCTGTGTCACCAGCACAGCATATAAATTCTTATAAAGCTGTGACACTGAATGCTGCATAACTGTATCAGAGGTATTAATATCATTTACCGGGGCATAAGCATTTTACTTTTCCTGCTGGTGATAGTATTTCTATGTAGAGCAGGATCTAGCACTAGGCAATCTATTCAATTGTTTAGGGGCCGCTGGCTGCCCCAACATTTCATTTTAATTAATTAAGCAATTTTAAAAAATTGCTATATTTCCTCTATAACAATGCACTCATGTCTATGGTTTGTGTGATATGAATTCTGACAACATATTTTCAACTTTATACTTTCCTGCAGTCAGCAAAATTTCACCAACCAGAAGAGCAAAAAATAGCAGCAAAGGATGAGAACCACATGTGCAATTTTGTGATTTTAAACCTGATGAAAACCTTACCAATCAATGGTATTTTACTGGATTTTGCACCCGTGGTTCTCATCCTTTGCTGTTAATTTTTGCACTGTGTGTGTGTGTGTGTGTGTGTGTGTGTGTGTGTGTGTGTGTGTGTGTGTGTAAAATGCCTACCTTAGGGATAGCAGGTTAATCAATTAGCTTACCAAGGCTCAAACCCTGTACTTTGTCTTCGTCACCAACTACCAGACTGTTTGCTGATCAGAACTGATTGAAATATTTTGAAATGGGTAATTCTGCCTTTTACTGGTTCATATATTTTTGTTTCACTGAATAATTAAAAACATCTTCAAAACTATAAGGTAGTTGCATTTTCAATGAATGTGAGTTTTAGTACATTTTCAAGGCATGTGAGCTTCAATGGAAGAGAAGTTTACTGTTGCTCATGCTAAGTCTGTTTTCAATGTGCAACTGTTTGTTTAGCAAATGTCTGTCAGTGTTTGTGCTATAGTGCTGATAACACAACAGACTGCATACTTGCCTTTTTGCAGAAGGCTGTGAGTTCTGCTCCCACACCATGTAGATGGATTGCTAATACTGCAGTGCATTTTAAGGCAGGGTTGCACTCTTGAGCATGTTGTCCTGTGGATGAGATGTTAAGTTGTCGCCACAACTGTCTGAGTTAATGGTAATTGCTGTGAGACCTTATATATCCATCTGTGCTATCAAAAAGCATAGGGGGAAGTTAACCAATGGCCTTACCAAATTTCCGTTAGTAGTATAAAAACCACCAAGGGTCTCCCTTGGAAAGTCACTGCATGTCTAGTGGGACTAACCTGGTTAACAAAGGATATTTAAATTAAAAGTTTTAAATTAAATCCATATCTGTGCCTTCATTTCAAAAGTAAAGAAGAAAATACTATGTATGCTGACACTTTTAAACAGTTGTTATGGTAATTGGGGAAGAGAGACAAGTAATGGGACCCCACAGTGGTGGGGAGGGGCCCTGGTCCATCCCCCTGTCTAGGGCCACATTTGACCACGATCAGGCTCTATTTCTATGTAATGCCATTGTCAATATCCAGATTTTCTGCCTTAGCAGACAGTCTGGTCATTCTCAAACAATCTAATATAAGAAATGTTTAATAATTTGCCTTTTTGGTTGGTTGAGCAATTCTGCTTTCTGTGCTTTATCTCTCTGTAAGATCAGTACATCCTACTTACATGCACACCTCTTATATGACATTCCATTTATCTGGAATGAAGTTTCAGCTGCTTTAGTTCTATGGTCCCTTTCAAGCTAGCCAAGTCCATGTATGTATACCAGAGAGTCACAATTTTCATATTAATACTTCAACAATATCTCTTCTAAACATATTTATTAGGATTAGCTATGAAAGAAAAATGTAAAACATTAGTAATAACTGTCTTTTATCCAAACTGTGTTGAGATATTCCTTCTTTGCCATCATATTTTCACCCATCTTAGAGGCATGTATTCCTATAGATTATCACATTTTGGTCATCCCCATATTTAACCAGTCAGCTGTATATTCTTTTAAAATGACCTAGCTGAAAGTCTTGCTGAAGTCTATGTAAATAATTTTAATCGTAACCCTGCTCCAACAGTTAAGTCACTTGACAAAAATAAGTATTCATGTTAGTTCAAATATCTGTAAGCTACAGTATGTAGTTATGATGATCACATTGTTGAACTGCAGTAAACTACAGGTGTCCCACAATACTTGAGTGTTGCTTGTACAGTTTCTTAATAATTTGCCAAGAAGAGAAATATGCTTTGGTTGCCATGATCAGGTCTGCAACTGAACAGTTACTATGCATTTGCTAAGTAATTATAGCCCACGCAGTTAAAAGCTTGTTTTGAAAACTATCTTAAGGGCTGCTATTGTCTACTCTGATGGGATGACTCATATCCAGATGTAAGGCAGCAAGAAAAAGAATAGCTTGTCCTGTCGTCTGCTCAGCTATATTCTGTTGTATTCCAAAATATTCTCTTTCTGTTCAGAATATTTAATAGGTACATATGTAGTCCGCAGCGACATAATGTAAATTGGGATTCTGATTTTTACTTAATCCTGTATTATTTTTATTATATAATCCATACAGGACTTTTGAAAATGTATGCCATTTCAATATCTGTCCAGGAATTTTCTGGAAATTGGTTTCAAAGTTAGAATATTAATTATTTATGCTGTTGTAGCTGTTTAATCTGTAAGAGGCTACTGAACATTGGTGTAAGATTCATCTTTTCTCATTTTTCGCAAAATGAATAGTTAAAACTTTGTTCACATTTACTCCTGCATTATAGATTCCATTCTGGATATAGAACAGGAAAAAAATCATTATCAGATTATAACCACTGGATTGGTTGTGGGAGTTTGCTCATAGAGTTTATGCAAGTTTTGTAGTCATGAAAAGGCATATATCCATAAATCTAGGAATGTTTTACCAGAGGATCAGCAACAGTAAGGGGGTCCGTTACTGTAGCTACTACCATTCAGTTCCAGGATCTGTGAAGAGAAAAACGCATCCACACTGTCAACATTAACTTATGTGCATTCAAGATGGCATAGGACTCTCTATCAAGTCAGTGTTTTCCCTCCCCTTTTATAACTCATAAACAGGATAGCACACAACAACAGAACTTTTTGAGTTATGAGGTGTGTGTGCATATTCTTTTTAGATGATGTTATCTTCTTATTCTCAAATTATTGTGATCTTTAGCATGCACTGGAGCAGTTTGCTGCTGAGTGTAAAGTGTCACAACAAATCCAGCCATCACAGTTCTTAACAAACCTACTTTTTGCTAACCTCCAGTTATGCCATTTTCAGAACATAATAACTGGAAAGTCATTGGGTTGACTTAATCACTGTTAAAGTTGGGGAAAAGGGATAAAGTGAGATTTAAGTTTTTCTTACTTTCTCCCTTTTTCTGAGTTTGTATGACCTCTTAACCCCTTACAAGTTAAAAGTAAGTTTTGTGAATTTTACAACGTTGAGAGTGCCATTGTTCTGAGTTGATTTCATTTATTTATTTATTTATTAAATTTGATAACTGGGTAGGAGGGCTGGTCCTCAGACTCTTTTCACCCATGACAGGGCCCATAGGGCAATAATTGTAGTAACAGTGCAAAATATAACAGTGGAACAAATATCAAGATATTCAAGAAATTCTAAGATGATAAACAAATGCCAGTTAAAACAAGTTGTAAACATATACCAGTTACAACAAATTACAAAACATATATGAATATGTAGATATTCAGTTTCTGAAATTTGGTATACAAGATAACTACAGCACAGACTACATAGGTTCATAGGTTCATAGGTTCATACTAGGCTATCTGCCCTAGGGCATTTATAAGCCTAGCCAGAATGTGTTTGGCTTTCGCCACCCATTTTAAATTTATTTTGCTATGCCCTTTTTCAAGGTTAGTATACTATGCCTCTATCTAACAGTGACACAGAAGTGATACCCGGGGTAAACCTACGATCTCCCATCCACTCATCAAGATTCCTCTTGAAGAGAGTCAATGAGGGACTCTGCCTAACCTGGACTGGGATTTTATTCCAGAGTGAAGGGAGCCTCTGGGTTATGAATCTGTCCCTCCAGCATGTCCTATTTATTTCAGTGCTGAGGTTCAAGTCTCGAGCCGTAGCTCGATGGGATTTGGATTTTCTGAGGTGCAGCATGTCCATTAATTCCGGGTTGGACATGGCTTTATACGTCAGGCACAGATCTCCTCTGAACAGGCGGTATGCCACTGAGTAGAGCTGGAGTTTCTTTAACCGGGCAGCATATGGCATCTGTTTGAGCCCTTTGATCCTCTTGGTGAGGTACTTTTGGGGTCTTTCCAGTTGCTGCAGGTGTCTGGTAAGGTACATCCCAAAAGGGGCATTGTACTCAATTATGGGCCTGATGAGGGATGAGTAAAGAGGCACGATGACCTCCCCTGATCTAGATGTGAATCCCTTCATGATTAGGTGGGCTATATAAAATATACACAAATAGAACACAACAATTTTGAACGTAATATTTACAATATGATCACATGGCAACATACTTGGAGATAATGGACACAGATTTAGGAGAGCCTTTATTTACTAGGATAGCTGCTATTGTTTAGACTAGTTTGTTTTCTTTGTAACAGGAGCATAATGCTTCTTTGAACAAGCTCTCTTTTAGAATATTTTTAAAACACTTTAGTGCACCTTGTTGTCTGGTTTCAGATTGCAGATAATTCCATACTTCTGGACAAAGTAAGAGAAGGGTCTTTCAGCAATAGTAATTTTGAATCTGGGTCTAACAAGGGATATAGCATTATCAGCATCATCTCTTTGGAAGTAAATTTGTTGTCTCAGTAGTTTGGACCCCAGTGATGGGCAGTGTCCTTGACAGAAAATGTTGAAAATTAGACAGAAAATAAAAAAAGGCTGCACTTTCACTGATTGGTAGCGATTTGCTGTGTTCCCACAGGTGGCATTGGTGGGCTCTTTAGTTAGCAAGGAGAATGGCATTTTAGGTTTGTTTATTATCATACCAATTATAAGACACAATTTTTCGCAGCAAATCTGGTTCTTACCTTGAAAATAATGGATTTCTCTTTACAGCTAAGAGAGAAATAGCTGCCCCAAGTAAAGGAGTTTATAGTCTATGGGTCAATAGAGGAGATCAGAAGGTGGAAATGTAAGCTGACTTATAGGGCAAGGTTCTCGGTTTTTCTGTCAAGTTATGTCCCCATTCTAGCCTGAGCTTTGAGTAGTGATCAAAAACACAAGATCACTACAAAAAGTGTTGGAAATGAGGTTCCTTTGCAAAATTGCTTGGCTCAATGTTCTTGACAGAGACATGAACTCAGTGCTTTGGGATGATCTTTGAGTAGAGCCACTGTTCTTGAAAGTTGAAAGGAGTCAGTTAAAACAGTTTTGGTATCTAATGAGTATGCTTCTCAGGATACTAGGGAGGAGATGTAAAAGACACATCCCACTGGGAGGAGGCCTAGAATAAGCCCAGGACATGCTAGAAAGATTTGTCTTGCAATGTCTTAAGAAGTGATAGCATATCTTAAAGATCATCTGGAAATTATTGCTATGGAATTTGGTCTGCCCTATTCAGCTTACTTACATCATAAATCTGACCAGGAGAATTACTTTAGAAAATGTAAGGAAAGATGGGTAGAAATATTTACTCCAGAAAATGATTTGGACTCTTGATTAATTTTGCTGAATGTGGTTGACATACAGAAATGTCTTGTGAACTCCTTTGAAAAGGATACAAAGTAACTTCAACTTAATTTGATCAAAACAGTAAGGTGCGTCAGTTCTATAACAGGATAGCAAACAAGTAAAACTGCATAATAATGCAACTTAATGAAATATTTCCTTACTGCATGATAATATTTTGAATATGAGATAAGCAGACAATAATGTAACAAATGGTAAAATAAATAGTTTCTCTGCACTTAGTTAAATGTAATGTGGGCAAGTTTAAGCTCATCAGTTTCTAAACCTAATTGTTTACTTCCTGACCACTTTTTCTATAGGAAATCACTGCTATACCAATTTGTTTGTGCTGTAGCAGCAATTTGAAGTGTTGTAAGTTTTTCTTGTTTACCCCAATGCTGTGCAGCCATTGCATTAGTATGTATAAGTAAGGGGGTGTGATGCATATTTTAATTTTGATGAGATAATTACCTGGCCAGTTTAGTTTCTCCAGTTAACATTTCAGTGAGTTTACTCTTGATGAAGAATAGGAACAGCAAATTCTATTAATAAAAAATCAAGGTATTGACTAATGTTATCTTCAGGAAACATTTAAAAAAAGAGTCTAATTAACTAAAATAAGTCCTGATGACTAAAATATTAAGTTGAAGACAAGAAAGTGTCAATGACTTGCCAAAATAACTCTTCCTGGGTTTTAAGCATACCTAAATTTCCAGAGTCACTAACCAAACCCATATATTCAACATAATTCTTAAAACTGTATGGTTTACCAGGAATAACCATTAGGAACAAGTGCCTGTTTTTCAAGTATGACCCTCAAGCACTGCCAGCTTAAGTGAGTGGTCAGAATCTCAAACTACGCAGGTGGAGACTGGTGGAATCAATCCAGTATTACAGGATGAAGCCTGCTGAGGTCTCATAGCCATATTTGTTTGTGATATATTGACAGAGCTAGAAGAAAACACTAATGATGCCCCAAAATAACAAAACTCATACCCTAATGGGCGTGGAAGCTAAAATGTCCTATTATTTGCATATCAATTCTTACTTCTTTTACTGAAAAGCATTAGCAAAACACATACATGTGACTCGTGATGTTTGTATTGGAAAGAAACATAGCTTTGCATTATTTTTAAATGATAAAGAGACCCCAAGCTAACAGTATTGCATACTTTGTATTTATTTATTTATTTATTTGTTTGTTTGTTTACTTTTTATATATGTTTACTACAGTAATGCTTTGATCTCAATGGACTGATTTCATGATCAAACTGAGTTTAAAACAGGTGCAACATCAAACAAAAAGAAAACAATGTTAAAGTTAATGTTAATGGCAACTGTACAATCAGATAGAGACTATATTCAGTATTTACAGTGTTTGAGTTAATTTTCTTATATGCAGGAAGAGAAGACAGTCACTTAAGCTTGTATGCAGGGAGAGAAGACTCAATATTTGTATGAAATTCGACTACAGTATTTCAGTCACAGTTAAATTAATTGTATATTTCCTGTTATAATCAATATAATTTCTGGACACCACTGTGGTTTTATCTAGGAATGTAAACTTAGAGCAACATCCAAAAGTGCTTTTTACTAAAATAACACGACTTGAGAGTTCCTAGCCATCTATCAGAGCTTAATCTTGGTCTATAGATGTTTTCAATTTTGAATTGTGTTTCTAGGCAAAGAAGCTAAGTTTGAATTTTGCTTATTCTTTGGTTGCTTTGCTTTTCACATCAGTTTACCTTTATAATTGACACCAAGGTTGTGGCACCTCCAGTCCAGGGTAAAGGAATTTCCTCTCCTCTGACCAGTGTGCATTTTGGTCAGCTACACATTATTGCATAATTAGTTTTTGCACAGCTGCACTATTCACATAAACTTGCCTTTCTTCAACAAAAACTTTGATATGTTAATTTCACAGAATCTTTGATCAGTTTCATATGTAATGTTTGTAAGAAAGCCAAGTGCTTGATCTCAAGTAAAGATCAAAGATGAACTTATAAAGTTATTTTTGTTATCTAACTATTCAAAGCAAGATCATAACTTCACTCCTAATCTATTTGTAATGCAAAACCCCAGTGGAGCAACTGGACCATGAGACAAAAATGTTTTTAGGTGAACACTTTTATCCTGTGTAACATGAAGGACTCCATTAAAATAAATGAGCCACAAACACTACTATTTAAATATCCATCACTCATCACATGATCATGATCTAGTTGCTCAGCATAATGCATCCAAGGTTATCCAAGTGCAACTAACTCTAGGCAAAACTGCAATCCAAATTGTAGCTTGCTACAGATCCCCCACCATGCCCCAGGATTCCCACTCCTCTTTTCTTGATGTACTAGAAAATATTAGGGTTCAACCAAACACCCTAATAATGGGCGACTTCAACTACCCCACCATTAACTGGGAAAACTACTCGTGTACCAACTCCTTAGCTCAACGCTTTCTGGAATTCATAAACTCCAATGCCCTGGATCAACTTATCCACACCCCCACCAGGGGCAACAATATCCTAGACCTAGTCATTGCCAACACGAGTGACCAGTGTTCCACACCTGATGTCAACTCCTCGTTGGTCAGATCCGACCATAAGCTAATCACCCTTGATATCCACATCCCGCCCCCACCCCCCATTAAGGAAACCACAGTAAAAATTTTCTCCAAAGCCAACGTCATGCTTCTTAAGACAGAAGTGGTGAACTTAATGACACCCATGCAGATGGACAATACAGTTACAACTGCTGAATCCTACACAAATGCACTCTATAAGCACTTACACGAGTGCATGGATCATGCTATCCCAAACAGAACCAAGATGCTATCCTCCAAAAAAAGGAAGCCAATCTGGTGGTCTCCTGCCATAAACAAACTGTACAACAGAAGGAAGAAACTGTTGAAAAAGAGAGTAAAATCCCATGAGTGGAGGAGCTCCCTGGTCAGCCTCAGTAAGAAGCTGAGATCCCTTATAAGATCCTCCAAAGCTAGCTATGAAAACAAAATCGCCACTAATTCCAAGGACAACCACAAAGCATTCTATAGCTATGTCAAGAATCTCGATGGCAACACCCAGATCTGCTCTGAATTACAGCACAAAGGCATGAAAATTACAGAATCAACTGATATTGTCAACATCCTGGAAGATAGGTTCAGTGCTAACTTTAGCCCCCTCTCACCCCCTAAAGAGCCCATATCTATACAGGAAGAATGCAGAGTCCCTGTAATCACAACTAAGCAGGTAAAAGCTGCACTCTCTAAAGCCAAAAACATAGCATCCATGGGACCGGACAACATCCCAGGCTGCATTTTACATGAACTTCAAAACGAACTGGCTTCCCACTTAAGCACCATGTTCAGTAATAGCCTCGCATCAGGCTTTGTGCCCAGTGAATGGTGCACAGCAACAGTTATCCCACTCCACAAAGGGGGAGCCACCACTGATCCCGGGAACTATCAACCTATAAGCCTGATGAGCCTGGTCTGCAAGGCCATGGAATGTATCATCATGGAACTCATAAACAAAGACATTGGTAAGCTCCAAACTCTGGATCCCACCCAGTTCAGGTTTGTAAAAGGCAGATCATGCCTCCTGAACCTGTTCGAATTCTTTGAGGCAGTCACCAAAGCCATAGATTAGGGTAGGGTGGTTCACACAGCCTATCTTGACCTCGCCAAGGCTTTCGACACCATCCCCCATTCTGGAATTATAGCTAAACTCACTAAATTAGGTATAAATCCCTACATCACAAGATGGGTTGCCAACTGGCTCACTGACAGAACCCACACTGTAAAAGTTGCAGACTCCAAATCTGACCTCAAAGCAGTGACAAGTGGAGTACCACAGGGTTCCGTCCTGGGACCTCTCCTGTTTGGTATCTACTTCTCTGAACTACAGGCTAACACAGAAGGCCTCTGGCTAACGAAGTTCACAGATGACTGCAAACTAGGAGACATAGTCAAGTCCCCAAATTATGTGGACATCCTACAGAAGGGCCTCACTGAGACAGATGCCTGGTGTCAGAGCCATAGCCTCAAGCTCAATGCCAAAAAGTGCAGTGTCATCCCCTTTGGTAAAAACTCTGTACCCATGAACTACCACATAGGCAGCAATCTACTTAACACCGAATGCGCAATAAGAGACCTTAGGACCCAGGTGGACAGTAGTCTCTCCTTTGATAGTCACATCGCCACAGTAGTCAGGAAGTCCTTCTACGTGGCACACCTCATCATAAAAGGCTTCTCATCCAGGAAAAAAGAGGTCATTGTTCCCTTCTACTCGGCACTCATTAGACCCATTATAGAGTACAACGCCCCTTTTGGAATGTACCTCACAAGACATCTGCAGCAGCTGGAAAGGCCACAGAAGTACCTCACAAAGAGGATTACTGGCCTCAAACAAATGCCCTACACTGACCACCTCAGAAAACTCCAGCTTTACTCTGTAGCATATCACCTACTCTGAGGTGATCTCTGCCTACATATAAAGCTATGTCAAACCCTGAGCTGTTGGACATGCTACACCTAAATAAATCACAATCCCTCCAAGCTACACGCTTTAGGGACCTAAACCTTGTCACCACAATAAACAGGACATGCTGGAGGGATAGATTCCTGTCCCAGAGACTTCCCATACTCTGAAACAGGCTACCCATCTATGTCAAGCAAAGTTCTTCATTAGCACTCTTCAAGAAAAATCTCGATGAGTGGATGCGAAATAGGAAATACACCCCAGGGATCACTTCTGTGTCTCTGCTCGACAGTGGCACAGGAAAATAACTTTCTTGGGTGGCATAAGTCAGTTGGCTAGGCTTACATAGGCCCTTGGGCCGATAGCCTAGTACCTGCCTATGAACCTATGAACCTATGAATCATTCATCATTATAAATCACCTGACCATCCTTAAAATTGTAAATATAACTATAAAATGTGTCATTGTTCAAAAATCCCTTATAAATAAAACATAGTATCACATAAAAATCAATCACAAAAATAAACATATTTACCAAACTTATAACTGACATGCTCTAAGTTTTAAAATACTATTAAATGAAACTGAATCATTAAGACCAGGAAATAAAGTTGATTCTAGAAATATCTGTCACTGTAACTTCTTGGATTCTAAAATACTCTGTCACTCCCCACCTTTTACCAGCAGGGAAACATTACTACATACAATAAATGCTTATATAAAGCACTATTCAAGTCCTTCTTGCATAGATAATATAAGTGCTCCTAAATTCTATGTTTAAGGGGTCTGTCAGTCATGCCAGCATAAAAAGTTTGGCATGACGGGTAAGTAGCTGGATAAACCACAGCCATGGTATTACATTTGTATTTACCATTGCAGTAGATCTTAGTTGAGTAGTTAATTAGTGATACTTTATCTACTACATTAATGCAAGGCAATAAGTACAATCACCATATCTACTCATCCTGAAAATTTCATTTCGAACATAACCCTCACTTTCAAACATATTCTTAATATTCTTTCTCCTCTTAAAAACAAACTTGATTCTATTACCTAATTTATTTTGTTTGTAGAATATTGTTGGAATTGATGTTTAAATTCCAGTTTTTAACTAATTTCTTTAATCTTGCTACTGTTATGGCAAAAAGGAAGAACCACAGCTGTCTTTAAAGTGTCACTGATATTCACCTCCAAATCAGTCATATTTCTTAAACTACTTCCTCTCAGAATAGGCTAAAATTAGTTTATCTTTTGACACTTCACTTCTCTTTCGATCTCTTTGACAAACTCTGCCTTTTTAAACATAACCTTTAAAATTCGTATTTCATCCAAAAATACCACGTGGTCCAAAATAATACAGGATAATTTAACCTTCTGTCCTTTTACTAAACTAACTTTCTGCTCATATCAATGGCAACTACTGAAAAATAAATACGAATTTAAAAAGGTGGGTTTGTGATAAATCGATTCATATCACTTATAATCATCATTTTTGTACAATTTTATATCCAAAATGTCAAAACATCTATGTCACCCCTCAAAAAAAAAAAAAAAAAAGAATAAAACACTATATGGATGTAAAAGTCAGACTTAAATATAGTATTAGTCTTTCTTACGACATAATGATGTTTACATAAATAAGGGCAGAAGGTGCTTCCATTGCTATACATTTGATTTGCTTAAAATGCTCACTTTCAAAAAACATAAATTTATTGTACATAACCATTCCATAAATCAAACATCTCTATTAGTCAAAGTTTCAAAGGTCACTATTGCATCAGAAAACTAGCCTAAACCAGCATCATGAGATGGAAGAGAATAAATCCGTGACAACAATAGTCACCGATAATGCTTCAGTTTTAAAATTTACATCACATAACTTAAAAAAATTCCCCAACTCTCGTAAGACACGTTGTTTAATCACAAAAAATAAGTTTAACTTAAAAATCAACAAAGTTTGCTATAAGATTTTGTTTTAGAACCCACTGACACAATGGTAGGTCTAAGAGGTGGGACTCTAAGGCTTTTATGTATCTTACGTATTCCTAAACAAGAGAGGACAATTGACTTCTTAGCAGTCAAAAAAATCAAATTCTTCTTCAGAGATGTCACCAGTCATTAATAAATCATATAAAGACACATCAATGACTTTAAATGCTATCTCAGTTTCTTCTCTAGAAACAATTCTGTAAGTTTCCTCATCCAACAACATTAAAAAAAACTGATTGCAAATCATTATATCCCTAAATACCATGCCACAACTTTGTCAGGCTTCGTAATAGGCACCAAATGGTTATGTTTTAGCCAACTAAGCACTTCATTTTTTTCTTTAGATAAATTGGAAAATTTCTCTAATTTGGGCTGACCTAATTCCTCAGGACAGCTTCACATATAGTTTCAAAAGTATTCAAATATGAATTTATTGGAGGTTAAAGTGCTTTTCTCTTTAAAGTTAAAGACTGAGCTTGCATTAACACTTCAAAAAAAAATTCTAAGTTAATTTTCCTAACAAATAACCTCAATTCAAAAATGAAACCTTTACAAAAACAAGCTGGCATATACATTACTCACTTCCAAACTGCTATAATTAAATATTTTAAACATTTTAAAAACATATACAGCACCATTTAAAGTTGCCATTTCCAATTTGTCTCCTCCCAGTTTATTCTGCTGTGACTCTGTGCAAACCTCAATTTGGAGTAATTCTCCCTATGGTTGTCTTCTTGACTTTTCTGTTGTACTAAGTGCTCTGAACATCTTAAAGTGTGACACCCAAAAATGTATTAATGTCAGGAACTCCTTTAACATCAGAAAGACCAATTTTATCATTATTGGCAGGAAAAGGGGTTTGGGGGGATTGGTGTAACTTTTTTATTATTGCTATTGTCCTCATTAAATACATGTATGTTTTTATTGTAAGGTACTTATTTTCTGTTATAACTTTTTTTACAAGTGTCATCAATTTTGTTAAAAATAGGATCAGATTTGTTTGAGACACTATCAAAAATTAAGCCATTAGTAATAGATACCTGAAAGATTTTAATTTCTATAGCTAACATCTCCATAATTCTGCCATTGTACTTCATCAAAATAGCTATGTTTTCCAGACCTAACATATCAACTAATTCAATTAAATCCTGATGAAGAACAGTTTCTTTTAACAACATAGGATCATAGGAGGTTACTAGGCTAATGGCCCTGGAGCTCTTACAAACCTAGCCAAGAGTTTATCCCCAAAACAGAAACTTCAGTCAACACCTGTCACCCCTGTCAATGAGGGACATAGGTAGAACCCCTGGGACAAATTTGTGGTTCCTCATCTACTCATCAAGGTTGCACTTGAAGCGGGTCAGTGATGTACTCTATTTGATGTGTATGAGTAGTCTATTCCAGAGACAGGGCAGCCTGTGGAAGAGAAACATTTCTCTCCAGTAGGTTTTGTTAATGTTGCATATTAGATTTAGGCCTTTTGAGATGGTAATGTGCAAGGAGTTAGACTTATGGATATGGAGCATCTCTAGTAGCCAGGGTCCGAGATTGCCTTGTAGGCAATTCACAGATCACCTCTGAGCAATCTGTATGATACCGAGTAGAGTGATAGTGATTTGAGCCTGTCCACATAGGACTGGTGTTGGAGGCCATGTATTCTCTTTATGAGGTATTTCTATGGCCTTTCCAGTTGGTGCAGGTGTTTAGAGAGGTACATACCAAATGGGGCATTGTACTCAATTATTGGCCTAATGAGGGAGGAGTACAGAGAGGTAATTATCTCCTTTTTTCTGGATGCAATCTCTTTACTTATGAGATGAACCAACTAAAAGGCTTTTCTGTCCACTGCCGCTATATGAAGATCTAATGTGAGATTCTTGTTAACCTGTGTACCCAGTTGTCTCACCACAGGTTGTATGCTTAAGGGGTTGTTGTTGATGTGGTAATCAGCAGGGGCCATATTTTTGCTGAATGCTAAGCTAATAAATTTTTTTTTGCATTTAACTTAAGGCCATGACTTTGACACCAGAAATTTGTTGCTGTAAGACCCTCTTGTAGTATGGTAACATTATTTGGGGAAACAATGACAGCACCCAACTTACAGTCATCCACAAACTTGGTTAGCCACAGGCCTTTTGTTTTGCCTGGACCTCTGCGAAGTAGATGTCAAACAGTAGGGGTACCAGGAGAGATTCCTGAGGAACACCACTAGTGACAGGTCTGCTGTCAGAGGTGGAGGCACCTATTTTGATCTTGTGGGTCTTGTCGGTGAGCCAGTTGGCCACCCACCTAATAAGACAGGGATTTACAACAAGATGTGCTAGCTTTTCGATGATGCTCGAATGGAGGATTGTGTCATAGACTTTGGCCAAGTCAAGGTAAGCTGCTGTACTAACCTTCCCTCATTCAGGGTCTTGGTGACAGTTTCAAAACAAAAAGTCAACCAGGTTCAACATGCACGATCTCCCCTTGATGAATCTGAACTGGCTGGGGTCAAGTGTTTGGAGATCCATCATTAGGAAATTTATAAAACTTAAGTCCCTTCTGAACCCAATTGTTTTTAATACTCTCCCTCAGGAAGGATTTTTTTAACTGCAAAGCTTTACACTTTGCAAGCATCTTTTCAAAGGACTGAAGTTGTTCATCCAAAGTTATAAGCATAATCACACTTCCTCCTCCAGAGTTTATTGTAAAAAAAGATCGGTTTAGCCACACATATATATCAGGTCTGCCTCTGTTGAGATTACTGGCTGAAACAGATGGCAAAATGTTGGTTATTTCAGTCCCCATTCCTAATGCAACATTACAAGGTTGCCTTGCTGGAATCGCCTGGATATCATTATTTAGCCATTGAGTCATCTGAGTCAACTTCTTCATTAAATTATATAATGTCCAGTCATTAATAAATCATATAAAGACACATTAATGGCTTTAAATGCTATTTCAATTTCTTCTGTAGAAACAATTCTGTACGTTTCATCATCCAAAAACTTGTCAAAAATTTTTGATTGTAGATCATTATATCCCAAAGTACCATTCCACAACTTTGTCAGGCTTCATAATATACACCAGGTGGTTATTTTATAAAAAAAAAAAAACTAAGCAATTAATTTTCTTCTTTACATAAATTGTAAAATTTCTCTTATTTGGGCTGATCTAAATAATTTCTCAAGTCAGCCTCACATGTAGTTTCAAAACTAAAACTGGCTATAATGCCTGAGTCAGTAAAACACATTCCATTTTAGGTCAAGAGTAGATGGAATGATACTTGTTCCAGAGGCCTTTATTCTGATGAAGTCCTTTGCATTATATAAGACAAATGCACTCAATCAAAATATTTTTTTTTGTCACTTGCTTCAGTTTCACCACTGGTGTTTTGAGTTATTAGTTTTCATGTTCCAAACAAGCTAGGTTAAGAAGGGAGGTGATGATTAGTGATCAGCAGTATGGTTTCATGCCAGGAAAGAGCACTACAGATGCGATGTTTGCTCTGAGAGTGTTGATGGAGAAGTACAGAGAAGGTCAGAAGGAGCTGCATTGTGTCTTTGTGGATTTAGAGAAAGCATATGACAGGGTGCCTAGAGAGGAGTTGTGGTATTGTATGAGGAAGTCAGGAGTGTCAGAGAAGTATGTAAGAGTGGTACAGGATATGTACGAGGGTAGTATGACAGCGGTGAGGTCTGCGGTGGGAGTGACGGATGCGTTTAAGGTGGAGGTGGAATTACATCAAGGATCAGCTCTGAGCCCATTATTATTTGCAATGGTGATGGACAAGTTGACAGATGAGATCAGACGGGAGTCCCCGTAGACTATGATGTTTGCAGATGACATTGTGATCTGTACTGAGAGTAGGGAACAGGTGGAGGAGACCCTGGAGAGGTGGAGATATGCTCTAGAGAGAAGAGGAATGAAGGTCAGCAGGTCTAAGACAGAATATGTGTGTGTGAATGAGAGGGAGGATAGAGGAATGGTGAGGATGCAGGGAGTAGAGGTGGCAAAGGTAGATGAGTTTAAGTACTTGGGATAAACAATTCAGAGTAATGGTGAGTGTGAAAGAGAGGTGAAGAAGAAAGTACAGGCAGGATGGAGTGGGTGGAGAGGAGTGTCAGGAGTGATTTGTGACAGAAGAGTACCAGTAAGAGTGAAAGGGAAGGTCTACAAGAGGGTAGTGAGACCAGCTATGTTATATGGGTTGGAGACAGTGGCATTGACAAAAAGGCAGGAGTTAGAGCTTGACATGGCAGAGTTGAAGATGTTAAGATTTGCACTGGGTGTGACGAGGATGGACAGGATTAGGAATAAATATATTAGAGGGCCAGCCAAGGTTGGAAGGTTTGGAGACAAAGCCAGAGAGGCAAGATTACATTGGTTTGGACATGTGCTGAGGAGGGATGCAGAGTATATTGGGAAAAAGATGCTAAGGATGAAGCTGCCAGGTAACAGGAAAAGTGGGAGGCCTAAGATATGCTTTATGGATGTGGTGAGAGAGGACATGCAGGTGGCTGGTGTGACAGAGCAAGATGCAGAGGACAGGAAGAAATGGAAACAGTTGATCTGCTGTGGTGACCCCTAACAGGAGCGTCGAAAGAAGAAGAAGTTTTCTTTTTCTAATGGCTTGTGGTTATTTTTCAGTTGTATTAGTTTTAGTCCTAATCTGTTTTTGTTAGATCTGCTAGCACAACCTAGTAGACAACTAACTACATTGCTCACATCAACAAGAACATTAGTTATCCCTTTTTGCTGATGATTTGCTTTTAAACATAAACTAATAATGCTATCTCCATTTCTGAACTTATGAAATACAAAAATATTTAGCAGCTTGGTAAAATAGAAGTGAACACAGACAAAATTGTCTACATTTTATTAAGTATACACTACTAGTAAATATTTGTAAAGAATACACTTTAATGTTTGGAAAACCTGCCAAGTGCTTAAGAGCACACATTTTTTTAATTTGAATGACACTGGACTAGCTATGTACTGTATAAGCACATGACAAGTTAAAAATCTGACTAAACAACATAAATATTCTTACTACCTTGTAGAAAGTCTAACCTGTAAAATGATAATACTGTCACAGCTACTACTAACATTTGCATAAAGTATCCCTTCAACAAGCAGTACAAATGAGTACTTCCTTAGACAAGTGATGTATTTACCATATAGGGAAAAATATTTGGCCTAGTATAAAAGGTTTGGAAGTTCCAGATCACTCGTGTCCTAATGGTTCATTTCAGAACAATTCTTTACCTAATTATAGATCTTTGTGAAAGCAGAACAAAGATTACTCTGACCTACCTTCCTCTTTAAGAGGTTTCCAAGCTAATATCTTATTATTGGTACATTCTCCCTTCAACAATTTGATATTTAGCTAGTCCAAATTGGTTTTCTTTAAACAGTTTAAACAACACTTGAAGGATCTATAGGTTCATAGGTGAGTTCTAGGCTATCATCCCTGAACAGGACATTTTAAGCCTTGCCATACTCCCTGATTGCCATCCAGCTTTGTAATCCCTTAGGTGTTTAATTATCCTTGGCATAGCTATGTTCAAATATTTTTCATTTGTAGTGGATTATTTTATTTGGGTCTCTCCTTCCATGTATTAGATGTCCCTAATGTAAGGTATGGCATTCAGTCACTGCGTCTGTCCATTATGAGGATAGAGAGTATAGGCGGCATTTCATTTCCTACTTCCTATCCATTAGTTAAAATTGCAGTTAAACAGGTCATGGATGGGCTTTGTTTTATGTATATAGGGAGTCTGTTCCATAGTAGTGGTATCCTCTGGAATATGTATCTGTACTTCCAGACCATTCTATGTTTCAGAAGGCGGTGAGGTCTCTGGATTGGGTATTTCTAATACAATTTGACTTGCTGGTGACTTGCTGATGTACGGTAGGTCCATTACGGCTGGGTCTGTGGATGTCTTATAAGCCGCAGACCAAGCTATATCATTAGAGAAGTAGAATAAACTTCCTAAATCACACTAAAGCTTTCATTTATACTACCCTAGTTACTTGTTTTAAATTCTGTGATACCAAGTACCAACATCACTGGGTAAAGATTATCATATATATTAACATATATGATCTTAACAACATTAATAAATCTAATAGCTCCTTTAAGCTTAATTTTTTAATTCAATCCAGTTGCAGACATGTGCAGACCAAACCTTATCCATGTGATGATGGATGACATATTTGATCAAACAGTTACCCAACACCTCAGCACTGACCAAAAGACAGTCACTGACAATCTCGGGAGTAAATGGGCATGTAAGTCAGGTAATCTCTTATCACAAGGTAAAAATATGAGGATCCTACATCCACCACATAAATTCTTTAGCTCTCTAAGTGCAATATTTTTTTGCTAGACAATATATCATGCTCATATGCTATCTTAATTTCCTAGGAGTCTGCTCTCTAGCTATAAACTTGAATCACCAGCAGATATTTATCTTAGAATGATGGCTCTGATTACAAGTTCCACCTACATGCATACAAAGCATTAGTTAAATCTGTTAAATGAATCATGAATAATAGTGTACTTAAAATCAAAATACAGTTTTTGATTCCTTCATAGCATTTTGTCTTTGAACACATTTGCTGAATTTATTGTTATAAAGGAATGTATAAGTTGTGATACATATGAATTCTATAAATAACAAGTGCAAGTATGATGTGCAAATTTACTGAAATATTTGTAATACATGTATGTGAGGATGTTTGCATGTATGAATAAGAGTAGTTGTGACTTATGAAATTGTGGCCATGGTGAATAATAGTTTGACTGGGTTGAGATGCATAGCTAGGCTTGTAATGACCCTGGTAATCATTAGCCTAGTATGAACCTATGAATCTATGATTGCAGTGGTGGATTATAATGAGGCAATTCGGGCAGCTGACAAGGGCCCACAGTTTCATGGGGTCCATGGCCAGTAACTCAGTATTTGAAAGGAAATAATTTTATTGAAAAAAGTTTATTGCATTTATCACTGTTAACTCATTTCAATTAGCTAAAATGCTGAACATAATTGAGAATATAGCAAGTATTTATTTTTAGTTTAAAGAAAGTGTTAAATGACAGCATGAGTATTTATCTCTGTGTATCCTGAGTGCCTACCATCTGCACATGTACAGCATTATCCAGTAACACTGTTCAGCTAGGATAACGTTATATATTTATTTATTTTATAAAGTAAATGTTTCATTAGATTAAATAAAGAAATGGCCTGTGGTGAGCCTATACAAAGCAGCCCAGCTTTCTGCTATTTGTCTACTGTGATACATTGGGACAGCAAGGAATAGAAAGCCTGCAAATACTAAATATTATACTGGATGGTCACAGACATATAGTTTAAAAAAAGTATTAGCAAATCATGGTAGCATGAGGTATTTTTTTTAATCTTGGAAGGTAGCCAGATATAGGAACTCTGTAGACTGCTTTATAAAAGACAGGAATATTTTGCTTGGCTAGCACACAGCTATGCATTTATTTAAAATGCAGACAAAATCCATTATGGCTCAGTCTTATTTTATTTTTATAGTTAGACATCTGAGATGTGTACACAGATAACAGAGTAGTTATATCTGCTGGTTAGGGTATGGGGATGTCTGTAGATGAAAAATGACTGATGTCTGTCATTTGCTAAATTACTGTAGACCAGATTTATAGGTGTAATGTGACTCGATGGTTGGAAGGAAAACTCTACTGTGACTATTGTTTGTGTGAAATAAAGTTAAAATACATTATGTGGACATTATTTTCTCATAATAATAATTCTGAGGTATACAGAGTCACCAAAATTACTATAATTGCTGTGCATGGGAGAGGCTGTCTGTGGATGAAATTAACTTACTGCCTTGTGTCCACAGTTTAAGCAGTCTGTATTAATAGAACTAATGTGCATTTATGTGAAATAATTTGGATTGCTTTACTCTGGCTACTGTTTGTGTGAGACAAAGTTAAAGTACATAGCTGGTTTTATATAATGCCCAAATCATTGAGGATTACATTCACTAAACAGTGACAGAGATTTGAGTTTCATATCCTTCAGGAAATGTATCTAATGAAAAACTGCTATTCTAGCAACTTTCTAAGTATATAAGAGCAATATTTGAAATCCGTTTTTGGCTTTGAAAGGTATTATTTTGTTTATCGCAATCAGGTGATGTATAGTCAACAAAGTGGCTATAATGGCTAAGTTGTGGAGAGGCAGTCTGAGAATGAAAATAACTTATCCTCTTAATATTTTCTCAGTTAAACTGTCTAGTTTTACAGGGGTAATGTGAATTTGTGTGAAATAACCTGTAATACTTTTCTTGGGCTACTGCTTCTTTGTGTGTAACAAACTTGAAATAGGGGATCCCCTTCAGCTGATCGACCATTTAAAATGCCGAACGTCATATGGCTGAGACCATATGATCAACATTTCAGAAGGTCAGTGTGAATGGACATCACATTACATTGAGGAATGGGAAATTTGCAGTTTTCCTCAATGTAGTGCGATCTCAGAGTTGGTATATTTTATTAGCAGAGGGTATGGAGGGTGCAGGGGGGCTTACCACCCTGCAAAAACAACAAAAAATTGTTTTTATTTATTTTTTTTTATTTTAGTTTTGACCTTATACTTGGGATCAACAGTTCAGAGTAATGGTGAGTATAGAAGAGAGGTGAAGGAGAGAGAACAGGCAAGGTGGAGTGAGTGGAGAAGTGTGTCAAGAGTGATTTGTGACAGATGGGTAGCAGTAAGGGAAGGTCTACAAGAGGGTAGTGAGATCAGCTATGTTATATGGGGTTGAAGACGGTGGCATTGACAAAAAGGAAGGCGTCAGACCTGGACGTGGCAGAGTTAAAGATGTTAAGATTTGCACTGGGTGTGACCAGAATGGACAGGATTAGGAATCAGTATATTAGAGGGCCGGCTCAGGTTGGACATTTTGGAGACAAAGCCAGAGAGGCGAGATTGCGTTGGTTTAGGCATGTGCTGAGGAGGGATGCTGGGTATATTGGGTAAAAGATGCTAAGGATGGAAATGCCTGGTAAGAGGAAAAGAGGAAGGCGTAAGATAAGGTGTATGGATGTGGGGAGAGAGGACATGCAGTTGGTTGATGTGACAGAGCAAGATGCAGAGGACAGGAAGAAATGGAAACAGATGATCTGCTGTGGCAACCCCTAATGGGAACAGCCGAAAGAAAAAGAAAGAAGATTTTAGTTCTGACCTTCTGAGATGTTGGTCATATTGTCTTGGCCATATGACATTCAGCATTTTGGAAGGTCAATCAACTGAAGGGGTTCCGAAATAGGTTACTATGTCCATAATTATTGTTATTTAATTTTACCACAATCAGATATCTGAGGTGTATACAGTTAGCGATGGGGCTATGATTTCTAGGTTCAAGGGCTGTCAGTGGATGAGAATGACTGAACTGCTGCCCTGATTAAGTTAATAGTCATTATTTTGGCTTTTCATAACTAGAATGTATTTGTGTAAAGCAAGTTGGAATACTTTACTATGCCTACATTTTAAAGAAAGGTGTGGGGAGCACTTGGTTTCAAAATCACTCAGGGCCCAAGGTACATTCAATCAGCCACTGCCTGACTGTATAGCAAAGCTGTGAGCCAGTGATGCAGCAGTTAGTGTTGTCACCTCATAGAAAGAGGTTCTCTGGTTCAATTCTCAGCTGGGGTGACTTCTGTGTGGAATCTATATGTCCTCCCTGCATTTGTGTGGGTTTCCTACTGGTGCTCTGGTTTCCTCCCACATTCCAAAGACATGTGTCTGGAGCATTTCCCCCTGGGCCTCCACTGAAAATAGGGTCTGCCTCAGTTGGAGTTTCCTGGTAAAAAAATAAAATTAGCTGTTTGGTGTGATCTTTTCTAAAGGTCACTGGGAGGATACTGTTAATTTTGTTTACTTTAGTTGCATAAATAATGTAGATGTAGACCCCATAGGCTGTTTTTTCTCATTCTGTCCATTGTTATTCTGTCATCTTCATGTGCAGTTTCATGTATTTTAGGTAGTGGTGCAATGAGTAGTGTCTTCAAGCCATAGAACCCAGTTTTCTAGCTAAAGTGCTTTAGGTAGCCAATGTATGTTTGATCAAATACTAACATTAGCCGGGAGAAATATATTAAAGGCAATCTTATTTGAACCTTTATATTGATGGCATGGTTGCATAGCTTTCCAGGAACATAAAATTATTTCATCTGTTTCAGGAATCTGTGATATCATTTGGTAGAGTTTGTTTTAGGTCTTTGAATGTAGATGGAATATCACTGTATTGGTAGACCGTATGTATGTTTTTCTTATCAGTGCAGGAGCTCGGCTGGTTGCGCCTTACATGAGTTAGACAAATGTTTGAGGTTTCCACTATATCTGTGTATGTATATATATATATATATATATATATATATATATATATATATATATATATATATATATAAAACAGCTGAAATCTCCAGTCTTCAGTCTCAGGAAAAGTAGACAATGAATAAAGTGACTGAGAAAACACTAAAACAGAAAGAATTGCAGCAAAAACTCATTGAGCTAGAGGCCAAATCAAGGAGGGAAATATAAGATTCAATTTAATCTCACAGTATATGGAAGATAGTGTCAGCAGGTTATTTAAGAGGAAGTGCCTGTAAGAATGGATGGGGATTAAAATGAAAGAAATACAGATAGACAAGGAGCATGGGGTCAACATAACACAATCCCTTAGCAGAAAATAACCCAAACCTATTATAATAATATTTCAGACTTACAGCCTAAATAAGAAAATAGTATTCATTTTGTGAAAAAGAGACAATCTATAAAGTGTGTGTGTGTGTGTGTGTGTGTGTGTGTGTGTGTGTGCGCGCGTGTGTGTGTGTGTGTGTGTGGTGGGGGGATGCTTGGGTGTTTGATGTTTTTTCACTGGTTAGTTTGTTTCTTGAATGGTGCTTAAATACACAGAGTATATCTGTGGTAAATACACAGATTATATCTGTGGCCTTCTCTTTTCTCTCAAGGCCTACAAAAACTACAACCACTGTTTGACTTCCTGTTGGTGATCTGAAACAAAGAAGTAAAGAAAGTAATCCTATCTCTTTTTGTGTATAATGCATAGTTTTTAAAGTGATAGAGCTGATTTCTGTATTACCTGTTCCGTTTTTTTCTGTTTTCAGAAATCTGTTTGGCCTGATGTTTTTGTTTTGGAGGCAGATAGACAAATTATCAGGCTGTGGATTTTCATTGGTTGGTTTAGTTTTTGACTAAGACTTAAAATGCACAGAGTATATCTGTGGTCTTGTCTACCCTAATAATACTCAAGGATGCCTACAGAAACTGGAAGCACTGTTTGAATCCCTGCTGGTGATTTTTCCTGCCATTTCGTCTATTCCTTGCTCTGCTTTTTAATCTTGGTGGTTTTTAACCTGCCAGCCCTTACTATAAATTGAGTTTTGAAAGTTCCTCCCTTTCTATACCATTGTTGATATCTTGAATTATTTCATTGCCTTTCCATGTGCTTATTTTGAAAAGGAGTGCATTTGCCTCCCATTGTCCATTGACTGATTTACTTGCTCTGAATTCATCTAGCTAATTGTTGGATAAAGTAATGCATTTTTACACTCCAGTAAGCTCTTTTCTGTATTTTTACATCAAGAAGACTAAGGATTTTCCATCTAGTACCATTAGGTGGTAGTCAGGTCTATACAAGTTGAGAGCCAGAGGGCTTATTAGTCAGCTTAACTTTGGTTATTTCCACAAAGCAAAGTACTTTTATTGAAAAATCACTCTTTTATAAACTGTTTAAAGTACACTGCTGTTAACATCTTGAATTACATATTGCCTCTCCTTGTGCCTTTCTTTATGTTTTTTTCTTAGTTTGTTTGTGGTAGCATTGCACTTGGGATACTCTTTTACATTAGGAGGCCTGGGATTATTTATCTCCTGGCAGCAGGTGTCTACCTGATATATCTGAGTTAGGGAACACAAAAGGGTTCTAAGTGTAGATGTTTTATTGGCCAGAGGGCTCTAGAGTCAGTTTTCTGTATTTCAGTGCTGGTACAAATTTTGTGCATTTGCAAGTAGCTGCTCACTACATAAGTGCCTTGTACAGATGCAAGCATCTAGAAGCAAATTTTCCCATAAAGCAGTACTTTGTAAAGCAGTAAGTATAAAGCAAATAACTTGCCCACTGACAAGCTTACAGCTACTAGTTTTCAAGTCAAGTGGCAATACCATTAAATTTAGTAGAATTTAGTATTTTATAGCCTAACCTGCTTCCACCCCCCAACCAAAAAAGAAAAAAAAAAACCTTAATAGCCTTCTGCTGAGAACGAGACAACACAGATATGCAATTTCCTGATTTGTTGTTTATGGGTATCTTGAGATAATTTAGCAATTGTCCCATGTTTACTGACAGCCAAGTAATCCTCAAAGTAACAAATACAGTATGTGAGAGGTGTACATACACAATGTCACTGGAAGACAGACTGTCATGTACAAGCACACATTAGGTTGTCAAAAACCACACAGACAACACACACTACACATAGCACACAACACCCCCTCCACACATACATGCAGAACAATATATGCTGAGGTAGTTAAATGCAATTTTCCTAAATGACATAGACCTCCTAAACCACCCAGAGGCAAAGATTATCCTCAGCAAACCCAAAACCACTCAACAAAAGCAACATCTATGACTATACAGACAGCCACATTCAGTGGATCCCCAAAGCCTATAAGGCAAGCAAACAACACTTTTTAGGACTCTAGTCACAGGGGACTTCAGTGTAAAGCATATTGATTTCCTTTTAACCAGGCTGAATAAGGAGAAAATAATGGTTAGATGCCTACCTGGAGCCAGGATCCACCAAATTTCTAATCAATACCAATTTCTATTCAATGCTAAATTGACAAACCTAAAGACATAGTAAAATCAACTCAACTGAACTGTAGTGCCAGGAACCCAAGCAAAAAAGTACACTCCCTCCAAGCCCTTCTCATTCTCGAGTATGCAGACATCTTTGTAGTTACCTAGACATGCTTTAAGCTGCAGAAAGTACCCTGGTGGTGCAAGGTTTCACTGCCTTCAACACTTTTAGACCAGTAGATGAGCAGACAGGGTGTAAAGGTGGAGGTGTCTTGATATACATCAATAACAAGCACACCTCTAGGTTGCTTAAACAGGATGGCTCACTGGAGTTACTTCACATGCAGGTTACTACAGATAAAATCCTGTACCATATCTTAGCAAGCTATAGATCACCCTCTATGTCCCACAAAACTCATAGAGCATATTTATACCTACTGGAGACACTTAAAATCCAACATAATACCTTACTCATGGGGGACTTTAATTACCCTTCTACAGACTGGGCATCCTACATGGCCTCAAATCTGATAACAGAGAGATTCCTGGACTTTATAAACATAAGCATCCTTGACCAGTTAATACATACACCCAACACAGGTTCCAAAGTTCTGGATCTTATACTCATAAATACTGCACCCCCCAACTGTCATGTTCTCCCTGGTAAAGTCCTACCATAAAGCTGTTTCCTTCAAAATTAAAATCAACTCAGTAACTCCAGTAAACCCAGTAAACATTTAGGAACTCTTCCAAGGCAAACTACCTTTTATTAAGAAATAGTGTGTCTAAATTCATCCCCCCCACCCCAGAGAGCACAGCAACCTATGCAGAATTGTTGACAGAAACTCTGCACAACCATGTCAATGGCTGCACAGAAGCTGCTGCACCTACCTGAAGTAAACCCAAAACTACCTCCAATAACAAACCATGCTGGTGGCATCCCAAATTGAAAAGGTTATACTACACAAGTTAAACAATTATGGTTAAAACCAGGAGGTGTAACTCTCATAAAGATAAGAACTCTCTCAACACTTTAGTTAGGCAACTAAGATGGCTAATTAAGTCCAATTAATCCAATTTTGAATTCAAGACAGCCTCCCAGGCCAAAGACAACCATAAGACCTTCTTCAGCTATGTCAGAATCCTCAAAGGCATCACACAACAGTGCGCTGAACTGGTGGTTAATGGTGCTATATTTACTGAGCTGGGTGATATAGAAAATCTGCTGACTGAAAAATTCAATTCCAGCTTTATTCCCCCATCACCCTCAGCCACCCCCACCAAGAAATACTTTCAAACATAATCTTTCCAACTATAAATAGAAAGCATGTCCTGGCTGTGTTTGCTAAGGCCACGAACACAGCCTCAGTGGGCCTTGATAATATCCTGGTATGCCTCCAGAATAGTCTAAAATGTAACCTTTCAGAAGCACCGGACTTACAATTTAACTTTAGTCCCAAAACAGGCTTCATGCCATGAGAATAGAGGGCTGCAATGGTCATCCCTCTTGATAAGGATGGATCATCAACAGATCCTGGAAACTACATGACCATTAGTCTGACTAGTCTAATATGCAAAGCCATGGAAAGAATTGTTATGGAAATGATCAACAAACAGATTGGAGACTGTCAAATACTGGATCCATCTCAGTTTGACTTTGTCAAAAGAAGATCGTGCCTACTGTATGTGGTGGACTTCTTCGAGAAGGTCACCAAGACAATAGATGGTGGTAAAACAGTACATACTGCCTACCTTGACCTGGCTAAGGGATTTGATACAATACTTCGCTCAGGAACTTACGGAATTAGGAATAAACACCTATATAACACTGAATAGACACATGGCTCACAGATAGGGCCCAGGCAGTTAGGATTGGTGAAGCCACCTCCACAAAGAGGCAGGTCACCAGTGGAGTCCCTCAGGGCTCCATACTGGGTCTGCTACTCTTTGGCATCTATTTCTCAGAAGTCAAGGCCAATGTTAACTCATTCCCTCCAGTACAGCTCTTTAGAGTGTTTACCTTTAACTCCAAGTGGGTGTGGCTTTAGCCTTTAAAAAATGAAGTTATCACCTCACAGTTCTAACAAATACTCATTGACTGAGGTCAGATATCAATACAGTTGTGTTTGCCATTATGTATGCTTCAAGATAAAATATCCTGATACCTTGTATGTAGCATGGTTTGGGAATTATTAATGTAAATATGAACAAGCAATATTTGATGCCTAGAGATGCAATAGGAGGTAACTGCAGAAACACCTGGAGGCATACTCGGCTGTAATGAGTTAAAGGCCTCTGGATGACCAAGTTTACACATGATTACAAACTGGGAGAAGTCATAGAATCCTCTCATGATGCAGACATCTTACAAGAGGGCCTAATACAGACAAATGACTGGTGCAAAAGCCACAGCTTAAAGGTCAATGCCAACAAATGCATTAAAGTGCCTTTTGGGAATTCAGCCACCACAGGAAACTACATCACTGATAAAACACTTCTAAGAGTAGACCACTAGTTGGAGATCTGGGAACACATGTAAACAGTAATGTGGCCTTCAACCAGCTCCAGAGATGTAAACGTTGTCATCACAATGAACAAAACATGCTGGAGGGATAGGTTCCTGACCCAGAGACTCCCATTACTATAGAATAGACTGTCCATACATTTCAAGCAGAGCTCCTCCTTGGCCCTCTTTAAAAGGAACTTTGACAATTGGATGGGAGATAGGAAATTCACCCCAGGGATCACGTCAGTCGCCCTGCTAGACAGGGGCTCAGGGAAGTAAATATTGTGGGAAGAATTATCTAGGGAATTGTTATGGCTAGGCTTGTATAGGCACTAGGGCTGATAGCCTAGTACCAGCCTATGAACCTATGAGCATGTGTTCAAAGAGGTAAGGAACTCCTTCCATGTTGCTCAAATTATAAGTAAGAGTATGGCATCTAGGTTCATGGAAGTCATTGCACCACTAAACTTGGGCCTTGTCCGACCCATCATTGAGTATAATGCTCCATTCGGTATGTACCTGAATAAACACATGCAGCAATTGGAACATCTGTAAAGGTTCCTAACAAAAAGAATGCAGGTCATAAACACAATGTCATATGTAGATCACCTCAAACCTTATCCATGTATTTGGTCTCTTACAGACTACTGAGAGTCGCTCTATGCATGGCATACAATGCATCCCTGGACACAGCTCTGATGGATCTTTTGCACATTTGCAAAATAAACAACATCAGAACTACTAGATTTAAAACCTAAATTTTTCTTGCAACAGAAATAAGACAAGTTGAAAAGACAAATATGTATTTCAGACAATTCCCATTTTCTGGAATAGGCTCCCTCATCTATGTGAAACAAAGTCCCCCCAACTGTATTTAAGCGCAGCTTGGACCACTGGATGGGAAATCGGAAATTCACCCCATGTTTAGCATCTATGTCTCAGATGGAGAGAGGCAGTCAGTAAATCATTCCATGACCAACAATCAGCCCCTATTTAAAAGTCTAAATCATATAACCTGTGGAACTCATTTGGATTGCACAACTAGGCTTTTAAAGACCATAGTGGTTGTTAGCCTAGTATACACCTATTAACCTATGAATCTATGATTCATAGGTTCATAGGTTCATAGGTAGGTACGAGGCTATTGGCCCTAGGGCCTGTATAAGCCTAGCCAAAGGTACCCTGGCTTTCGCCACCCAAGAAAATTATCTTCCTGTGCCACTGTCGAGCAGAGCCACAGAAGTGATCCCCGGGGTGAATTTCCTATCTCCCATCCAATCATCAAGATTTTTCTTGAACAGTGCTAATGAGGAGCTTTGTTTGATATAGATAAGTAGTTTGTTCCAGAGTATGGGAAGTCTCTGGGACAGGAATCTATCCCTCCAGCATGTTCTGTTTATTGTGGTGATGAGGCTTAGGTCCCTAGAGCGTGTAGCTCATAGAGATTGGGATTTCTTTAAGTGGAGCATGTCTAAAAGCTCTGGGTTTGACATAGCTTTGTGTGTTAGGCAGAGATCGCCTCTGAATAGGTGATATGCAATGGAGTAAAGCTGCAGTTTTTTGAGACAGTCTGCATAGGGCATCTCTTTGAGGCCGGTAATCCTCTTTGTGAGGTATTTCTGTGGCCTTTCCAGTTGTTGTAGATGTCTTGTGAGGTACATACCAAAAGGGGCATTGTACTCTATAATGGGTCTAATGAGTGACGAGTAGAGGGGAACAATTACCTCTTTTTTCCTGGATAAGAAACCTTTTGTGATGAGGTGTGCCACATAGAAGGATTTCCTGACTACTGTGGCGATGTTATTATCAAAGGAGAGACTACTGTCCACCTGTGTCCCAAGGTCTCTTATCACACTTTCAGTGTTAAGTAGACTACCACCTATGTGGTAGTTCATGGGTACTGAGTTTTTACCAAAAGGAATGACAATGCACTTTTTGGCATTCAGCTTGAGGCCATGGCTTTGACAATAGGCATCTGTCTCAGCAAGGCCCTTTTGTAGGATGTCCACATCTTTTGGAGTTTTGATTATGGCTCCTAGTTTGCAGTCATCTGCGAACTTCATTAGCCAAAGACCTTCTGTGTTGGCCTGTACTTCAGAGAAGTAGATACCAAACAGTAGAGGACCCAGGACTGAACCCTGTGGTACTCCACTTGTCACTGGTCTGAAGTTGGATTTGGAGTCTCCTACTTTCACAGTGTGGGTTCTGTCAGTGAGCCAGTTGGCAACCCATCTTGTGACATAGGGATTTATACCTAGTTTAGTGAGTTTATCTATAATTCCAGAGTTGGGATGGTGTCAAAAGCCTTGTTGAGATCTAGATAGGCTGTGTGAACCACATTACCCTCATCTACGGCTTTGGTGACTGCTTCAAAGAAGTCTATCAGGTTTAGGAGACATGATCTGCCTTTTACAAACCTGAACTGGGTGGGGTCCTGAGTTTGGAGATTACCAATGTTATTGTTTATAAGTTCCATGATGATATGCTCCATAGCCTTGCAGACCAGGCTCATTAGGCTAATTGGGCAGTAGTTTCCGGGGTCTGTGGTGGCTACCCCTTTGTGGAGTGGGACAACTGTCGCTATGCGCCATTCAGTGGGCACACATCCTGAGGTGAGGCTATGATTGAACATGGTACTTAGGTGGGGTGCCAGTTCATTCTGTAGTTCATGTAGAACACAGCCTGGGATGTCGTCAGGACCCATGGATGCTGTGTTCTTGGCTTTGGATAGTGTGTTTTTTACCTGTGCAGCTGTGATTACAGGAACTTTGCATTCTTCTGGTATAGAGATGGGCCCTTTAGGGGATGACAGAGGGGTAAAGTTAGCACTGAACCTATCTGCCAGGATGTTGGCAATATCCGTTGGTTCTGTATATTTAGTGCCATTGTGCTGTAACTCAGAGCAGATCTGAGTGTTGCCATTGAGATTCTTGACATAGCTATAGAATGCTTTGTGGTTGTCTTTAGAATCAGTGTCGATTTTGTTTTCATAACTAGCTTTGGAGGATTTTATGAGGGATCTCAGCTTCTTACTGAAGCTGACCAGGGAGTTTCTTTCTTCTGTTGTAGAGTTTGTTTATGGCAGGGGACCACCAGATTGGCTTCCTTTTTTGGAGGATAGCATCTTGGTTCTGTTAGGGATTGCACGATCCATGCACTCATGTAAGTGCTTATAAAGTGCATTTGTGTAGGATTCAGCAGTCATACCTCTATTGTCCGTCAGCATGGGTGTCGTGAAGTTTGCCACTTCTGTCTTAAGAAGCGTGAAGTTGGCTTTGGAGAAATTTTTTACTGTGGTTTCCCTAATGGGAGGTGGGGGAGGGATGTGGATGTCTAGGGTGATTAGCTTATGGTCGGATCTGACCAACGAGGAACTGACCTCTGGTATGGAGCACCAGTTGCCCATGTTGGTAATAACCAGGTCTAGGATATTGCTGCCCTGGTGGGGGTGTGGATAAGTTGATCCATGGCATTGGAATTTATGAATTCTAGAAAACGTTGAGCCCAAGAGTTGGTACACGAGTAATTTTCCCAGTTAATGGTAGGGTAGTTGAAATCGCCCATTATTAGGGTGTTAGGTTGTACCCTAATATTTTCCAGTGTATTAAGAAATGAGTGGGAATCCTGGGGCATGGTGGGGGATCTGTAGCAAGCTACAATTTGGATTGCAGTCTTGCCCAGAGTTAGTTGCACTTGGATAATCTCGGATGCATTATGCTAAGCAACTAGCCTGGAGGTGTGGATATCCTTAATGAATATGGACACACCTCTGCCTTTAGTGTTTCCGTCCTGGTTAGGTGGCCGAAAGGTGTGGTATGAATTATAGCCTGGTAATGCAGGGGTACTCTCTGGAGCCTTGAACCAGGTCTCTGTCACTGCACAGATGTTGATGTTCTCCATTTTAAGGAGTGCCTCGAGAGAGTGCATTTTGAGGTTTAGACTTCTAGCATTGAGTAGCAATACCCTCAGATTCTTCTTGCCTGTACCTGTTAGGGTGGTGAATTTGTCATTTGAACCTTGCCTAAAAAAGGCACTATAGGGGTGGCTAGAGCCTTAGCCAGTATCCAGAATCCCAGGGGCAACAGGTGCAGGCCATCTCTGGCAAAGCATCGTGGCTTGTCGATCATGTCATCCCAGGCAGACAGATACTGGATCCCCTTAGAATGACACCGGAAGCTTAGCCAATTGTTGAAGTCAATCATATTGTCCTTGTACTGTGGTATCATTCTGGGTGATGGCAGGATGCTACTCAGGGCTAGGGTCATACTTGCCTGGGCTACAAGATCGGACAGCTCCTCCATGTCCCTTTTCATGTAGTCCAAGGAGGTATGTCTCAGGTCATTCACACCAACATGGACAATGACAGAGTCATATTTGTACTTGTTGTGGAGTGACCTGAGTGCATGTGTTATGTGGCGGATCCTGGCACCCGACAGGCAGCTGACAGTAACTTTCTCCTTGTTTAGCCTGGTGAGTGGAACATCAGTGTGCCTGACTATAGAGTCACCTATGACTAGAGTGTTGGGTACGTTGTTATGCCTTATGGGCTGTGGTTGAATGGCACACTGAGTTTGTGGGCTATGTGTCATTTGGGTTGTGTTGGGGGGTGGAGGTTGCTTGTGTTTCTGCTTTGGAGGTCCCTGTTGCTTGGGCAGGTTTTTACTGAGAGCCTCCATGAATGTAGGTGTGTGTTTTGTGTTTCTATGTGTGTGTTTTGGTGGTGTAGGTTTTCAGGGACTATGTGCTGAGTGTGGTGTGGTGCAAGTGTTTACCTTCTCCTCTTGACTGTCTAGTCCAGTCTTGGATGAAGAGAGCTTTGCTTCCAGTTTGGCTATATAAGTGCACCTCTCACAGGTTGTAGTGTTGGGTGCTAGGAGGAGAGGGTTGTCTGTGTACATGAGGCAATTACTGCATTGCCCCAAGATGCCCAGATTCATCAGGTAGACAAGAGAAAACACCGGGGGCTGACCCTTAGACATGCCTGGATAGCTGCTTATTTGTTAAGTACTAGAAACTGTTTTCCTCTAGACAGTGGGGAAAGTTGAGTGCTGTAGTAATTTGTAGCTTATTTAGTGCTTACAATAAGTTCTGAACAAGTGCTGAAACAAAAAAACTGTCTAGTTCTAAGAAACAAAATTAAGCTAGAAGGCTTCCTTTCAACACAGAAAGGCTTGGGCCCTAGAAGCCTACAAATAGTGCTGGACACAGCAAATCTATATCCAGGCTATTGATTATTGCCTGCAGACTCAGCAACAGAGGAATAAGTTTATAGGTTCATATGTGTTAACTAGGCTAATGACCACAAGGGCCTTTTTGAGCCTAGCCATGCATTCCAAATGTCTGACAGGATCTGGTACCCTTGATAAGTGTAAGCAGGGGCTTGGGAAATGAAACATTTACAAGCACAGGCCTTGAAGATGAATCATTTACAGGTTGCCTGTGTCTATTAGAGACATAGGTGCCAAGCCAGGGATGAATTTCTTTTTCCAAATCCAATTGTCCATGTTATACTTAAATTGGTTTAGGGAGGAACTCTGCTACTCATGGATGGGGAGCCTGTTCCAGAGATGGGGTAGTGTGTGAGAAAGTACTGCAAAAAGCTTAACAACTAGGCAAGAGATAAGCCTCAACAGGTTATAAAGGCTGACAGGGGTGAAGGTATTGCTGTTACTGATACCAGAAGCTATAACCAGAGGAGAAAAGAAATGCTATTATGCTATTATGAGTCTTTAACTTTAGAAGAGATAAAGGCATCATACAACAACTGGTACATGGCCTTGACTGCACTTTATGATGATGGTTTGTTAAAAGATAACTTGTTTGACTATTTAAGACACCTTCCCCACACTTGCTTAAATTCTTTGGAGTCTTAAGCCACATTAAAATAGAGAAAACCCTCATTACAGGCCAGTGGTTGCAAGTGGGGGGTCCCTGACCACAGCTGCTGCCATCTATCTCTATTTTTTGTTACAATCTCTGGCTGAGAAGAACATTTCACACGTAAAAGACTCTAATGATTTTTTTAAGAAAAATAAAAACTGTTATGTGATGATGATAGCATTTTATTAACAATAGATGTTGAATTATTATATACTGTACTTTCACATAATTATTGTATTGAAACAGTGATTGATTTGTACAGAAAAAAAACAATGGCACACCAGCACAACATGAGAAAACAGGTAAACCTTTAGATATGGTGCTTAGCTACATTTTTTTTTATGTTTAATGGAAATTGCTATAAACAAAAGACTGGTATAACCATAGGGGCAGCTATGGCCCCTAGCCTAGCCAACATAGCACTAGGCAAGTGGGAGGATCATTATGTTTTTAAAAACAGAGAATACATGCAACACATCACAGTGTATATCACTTTACTGATGATACTGATGATTCAGGAGTTGGGCTGAAGGTAGGCTCAGACCATTGGATACATGCACGAATGAGTGGGAAGCCATCTGTGTCTTTTATCAGCACATACAGGAGGGAGACATGTTTTTCTGCCCTTATTTAAAGAAACTGATTAAAACCAATGCAGGAGGTGACTGTAACTCAATGCAGATTGTTTACAGGGCAAGCTGCCATGACTGAAGCATTTTATGTGGGAAAATGCTAAAGATACTTTAAAAAAGGACGTCTGTCCATCTTTCCGAAATGAGAGATAAGTGCAAGAATAATGCACTGGCTCGGCAACTGCAGCTTCACAAAAGACACACTGTCTTTAAATTTCAAACTATTGATCATGTGGACCTTTTGGGATAGTTTAATTTCATGGTCTGAAGAAGCAGTGTGAAGTGTTTACCTTTCTTCTGCTTGTTTTCTGCCAATTAAAGGAATTGCATTTTTATTTTTGTCTCGGTCGTGTTTCTGTGCTGAAACAGTAAGAGTTCTACATTCTTTGGTTTACAGTACAGTTAGTTCCTCGAGGGAGGATTTTTATCTGTCTTCTTATTTATTTCCCTCCTGGGAGCATGACTGAGGGGTTTAATTGAATGGCTGAATTGGATTTTAATTCAAGTGTATTGGATGCTGGGACTGATGATCATTTTACCAGGTTGATCCAATTAGAAGTAAACCCATTGCTGGTGCAACAGCAGAATAATTCTGAATCCAGAATGACTTCAGTGGACTTTGATGTGTTACTTTTTAAATCAGGTACAAGAGATCTGGAGAATGACTTGTTCAAACTCAAGCAGCTACAGTGGCAGTGCTTGCATTTGGAATCTTGCCTTTATCATCAGGTCATCCCACGTAGGCTGAGGATATTAAAAATGCCCACTTATGGCGACAGTTATTCAGAACTGTTGAGCAGGTGGCAACAACTTAATCTCAAGCATTGTTATTGCTAATAGAGTTTTTCAAACATATGGAGTGTGAACTTATAGAGATTGTGAATAGAAAGCATCAGCATTTGATTACAAGTGTCCCAACTGATGTTTGTTTAGCAGCATTAAATGTAATTATGGATGCTGTTCCTTCATATGAACAAAGACTCCAAATTCGGAAGAGTAAGAAATTAGACTGAGACATCAATGGTTTCAAATTAGGTCAGGTTGTTGCCTGGCCAAAATCAATGGAATTAAGTGCTCAACAATTAGTAGAGAATGATGAACACCCTACAGGAGGGATATTGATCAATGGTGGTGGAAGTTCAAATACACCAAGAGAGGTATTGAATCTGATTGGTTCCTCTACAGGGGAAGGGTACTCAGCCCAGGTACTGTATGTGTGAAGGAAAGTGCCTATGGTGGATCAACCTTCTTTTCTCTTACCTCTCTCTGAAATGAAGTGGACCAGCAGTAAAGGTACATTCGATGAATAGGGGGAGAAAAAGGCAGAGATACTTCAAGGAGGAACATTATTCCAAGTCCCTGAAATGCATGTGGAATCAGATGAGCAAAGCTTGATTTGGAACATTTCAAGTAAGCAGTTGACTAGCTTGTTGGTGTCCTTGCTACAGCATGATCTTTACATAATGTTTAATAGTAATGATAGCACTGGCAGCAGGTTCTATATTTTAAGTTGTTGTTGTTGTTGATGTTGTTGTTGTTGTGTCTTTCGGCTTTTCCCGGTTAGGGGTCGCCACAGCGGAACTCTGGTCCGCTAATGATTGGCAGTAGATTTTTACATGCTGAGTTGCCGGCCCTGACGCACAACCTTCAACGAAGGTACGCCCACTCCACACATGTCTCCACACAGAAGACGCTTTAGCTGAGAATCGATTTAAGTAATGCAGAAAAACAAGCATTAAATGAGTGACGTAATAACGATAATTTGGTCATTAAACCTGATGACAGGGGAGGGGCTACTGTTATTATGGACCATAAGTGCTATTATGATTGTATCTCAGAGATGTTGACTGACCTAAATATATATGAGCCCATTGATATGAGCTACATTCATACTCTTATGACTAGAGATTCCATGATTGTAGAAGAATGTGTTCTTCATTGGTTGATTACAAACAAATTATCTATCTGTTGGTTGAGTGTCCCCTGATGCCGCTATTTCAAGGCATCCTAAGATATAAAAAACCCCCAATAAACTACTGTTTAGACTGATAGTTTTGGGTAAGAGTTGGCTCATGGAGCCATTTTTGATTTTTATGGAAAAGGAATTGAGGCCTGTCTTAGATCAAACAAAGTCAGTATTGAAAGAAACAAAACAGTTTTTAAAGGATTTGAGTCATTTTTGTAAAACTCATATTTCAGGGAATGATTATTTATTGGTCACTCTCTTGATGTTACATCCCTTTTTACTGTTATTTTGAACACACGAGGCATAGATATGGTTAGGGATTATTTAAGGATGCATAGCACCTATGATGATAGAATGATTGATTTAATCTGTCTCTTTCTTGAAGTAGTACTTGACAATAATGCCTTCATTTTTGGGGCTCACTGTTCATTCAGAAGGTGGGCATAGCTATGTGCACTCCCTGTGCCAATACCTATGTCAACATCGTCCTTGCCTACTGGGAATTAAAATATGTGTTGGATTCTCCTGATATTAAGTTTTACAGAAGGTTCGTAGATGATGTGTTTTTGTTATGGGATGGGACCCCTCAACAGTTGAAATGTTTTATTGATTTCCTACACACTACCACCTCTTTTTTATTGATTTCCTTGATGTCAGTGTTTCTAAGGAGTTAGGCTCTAATTTTAATACTGACTTATACAGGAAACCCTGCAGACGTAATGCCATGTTACAACATAATAGCATGCATCCTGGATATATCTTCAAGAATATCCTTAATGGACAAGAGATGCAAATTTCTAGACTTAGCAGCTCAGAGACAGGGTTTCAGTGGAATCTTGAAACCCTAAGGAGGGTTTTTTAAGAGAGATGAGTATAATTGTAAGGAGGTCGATGAGATGTATTGTGAAGTACTGACTTTAAGAAAGGGCAGGGCACAACCATATTATTATTTGGGCAGGAGTTCCAATAGTGAAGGAAACAATGGCTAACCATGAAGTATTCTTGACTATGCAGTCATGACAATGAATGACTTTAAAGGTTTCTGGCTTTTTGTGTATTTTTGGAGCAGGACTCATTTGCATGTAACTTTAGTATGGGATTCAGTCCTACAATAGCTTTCATTGTCAGAAGTTCAACTAAGTCACTATGTGTAGGACTTCATATAATCTGGCTGCCTTACTGTATTTTGTGTTGTTGTGATGGGTGTGCACTCTGATGGAGGCTCAAAGTGGCTGTGTGCATATGTGATGTGTGTGTGTGTGTGTGTGTGTGTGTGTGTGTGTGTGTGTGTGTGTGTGTGTGTGTGCATATATATATATATATATATATATATATATATATATATATATATATATATATATATATATACAGAGAGAGAGAGAGAAAGAGAGAGACAGAGAGAGAGAGACAATATCTATATGTATATATATATATATATATATATATATATATATATATATATATATATATATATATATATATATATATATATATATATATATATATATATATATATATATATTGTATATGCAATGGATGTTGTTATACTGATAATGTTGACCAGGGTGATGATGTGAGGTATTGCCAGCTGTGCCAGAAGAAATAGGGCAGTGGATGTGTAATATATGGCAGCATAACTAGTTGGAATTTTGTAAAGAATTATATGTAATTTGTATATCAAACTGATTTGTACAGATGCTTGTGTTGAAAAATGTATTTGTAAAGCTGCTTGTGTTAAAATTGTACCAACAGTGTGCCTTGCTGGACAGAAAAATAAATATACAGGTATTATTGTAGCTGTTTAAATGTATATGTTTTAAAGGAGGATACTGCAAGAGAAGAGATTAATCTCAATCCACCTGACTCTGGAAAATGGTAAGAAATTAAATTACTGGACTTATGCCATAAAGATGTTATCTCACAGTTTTGAATGAAGCCAGAGGTGCATTATCTATAAGAAGTATGGTTTATTAGCTCCTGTAGGAAGAGTGGAATTGGTTTATGGTTTTATGACTTCTATGAGCTGTAGCAGCTCTGTGTGCATGTATTATTGACACCTATGTGCTAAATCCTGACAGCTTCTAGTGAAAGTGAGGGTACATGGGAGCCAGAAGTCAGATGACCAGATGTATGTGATGTCATCCTGTAATCTAGGAAAAATATATTTTAATGCTAGGTGAGACTAAAGTCTCATGGCACTCTGTTTTTGTAACCTGACAAAGAAGGATCTCTTACCTACTTCATCTTGCCTTGCTCTAGTAAGTAACTAGGGAATAATAATTCTTTAGAACAGTCAGAAAAATATAGTGAGATTAGTTAAGTATTGTTTTACTGTAACTATGTGAGCCTGCCCACCTGTGTTATTTTTAATATTTCCAGTGACCAATAGATATTTAGAAGTTTCATGTTCTTTTATTATTTATTATTAAATATATTTACATTTTTCATTGTGGATGGTCCTGTAAAGAATATTTTAACCTTTGAGAATACTTATTATCTATTGGTGATACTGTGGCCACTCCTGAAAGCCTGGCTGTTTGGTCAACATTACCATTTGTATTAATATTAATTTCACTCAGTATAATTAGGTACCCTTACAAGAGCCTTAGAATAGCTGGCTTTGGGGTGTCTGATGGCAGTGTATCTACCTTATAGTTTGGGAAGAAGCGGGCATAGCTAGTAAATCTGTGCCAGCCTTTCCCAGGTGTGTGTGTGTGTGTGTGTGTGTGTGTGTGTGTGTGTGTGTGTGTGTGTGTGTGTGTGTGTGTGTGTGTGTGTGTGTGTGTGTGTGCATGTGTCAGCTACTTGGAGCAGGGACATAAAGCACTGGTTTCACAGAAAGGGTGATAGGGGACTTGGCTTGGACACTCAGCTGAGGACTTAACTCTACAGCTGTGCCATTTGGGAACCTTACTAGGGACCTGGAGAGAGACGGAGAGAGAGAAACCCAGACCCCGGACCTTGTGTGTTCCCTGTGTGCTCTTAAGGGAAATTGTGCTTGATGCAGACAGCTGCATCTGGAAATACTGAGTGTATCCATATTTGTTCCAAATGAGTGTTCCTGTCCAGTGTCAGTGGTGAGGATTGAGGTTCCTTGATTACTGGCCCAGAGTGGGGGGCATAATACCCAGGCGTATGTTTGGCAGAGCATAATATTAGTTTTTAGGGCCACTAGTGACATCACATTTATTACTGGCTACTTAATATGCACTGGTAATGCTCTCAATGAATAAATACAAAATACAAAGAAATGAGAGATGATCCTCAACACCAAAAAATTAAAAACTCAAAAAACAAGTCTTGTCCAGTTCTCAGAATGATGGCAAATAGCCTTAGGGCCAGGAACACTGAAATAATTGGTCCATCAAAAGTATTTCAGTGTTCCTGGCTCTTGGGCTATTTGCCATCATTGTGAGAACTGGAGCAGCCTTGTTTTTGGAGGTTTTTGGTGCACTGATAATGCCCTAAATGGCAGCTTTACCTATATGCTTTGCACCACAATTCCCATGATTGCATCAAAGATAGTAAAGGACTAAATGTGTTTGCCTATTTATTTATACCTGGACTCATCCAGGTATGAAATAGTATATACAGATATCCCCAGGAGTAATGTGACTTTTGAGAATTGCATGTGGCTCTGTTTTGTCATTTATATCATGTAGCAACCCTGTGCAGTTGTGGATTACATTTGTGAATACTTCCCAGAATGTATTACAGAAGGACCCCAATAAGGTATGGTCATAACTGACAAATAGTCTAAGGGTTAATTCTGATAAAACTCAATTCATGTTATTTGGTAGCATATGCAGACTTCAAATGCTATTGTCTCAGCTATTAATGCCCCTTTCTTGGTCATAAACATAAAACATGTCACAGTTCATAAATATCTTGGTGTTCAGCTAGATCACTCTGTGAATTTGATTATAACACAAAACTTGCCACTGTTAAATCTCTTACACAAGTTATATTGAGCTGTCAAATAATTAAACAGCAAGGCATGAGAGAGTTTGGTTGCTGTGTGATAAATGTACATAATTATATCATAATGTCAACTGCACAAATATTTGACACACAGCATTGACCAGACAACACTGAATGTCCAGAACATCAAAAAAGATAAAAATAAAGCATAAAACATATTTTTGCAGGGGGGGGGGCTAGCACCCTCCCATCCCCCTTGCTAATTATATATGAATATGCATATATACATATCAGCTCTAAGATTGCACTATAGTGGGGGAAGGGGCAAAACCCCTGTCTCCGCTGTTCTGTGATCTCAGATAAACAACTACTTCCACAGTTCAGTGTTACACACAGTCAATGTTTTGGTTGTTGATTATTTGTGTAGTCAACAGTTTATGGTAGACCCATAATGGCACATTTAGGTTTATTATTAGCAACAAGACTGAAGACCAAGTATCCCTTCACACTGAGGTATGCAATAAGGCATGAGAATGAAAGCTGAGTATCATACACCTACGGATGCTGTTGTCATCCAATAAACAATGCCCTCTCATACCATGATGGTCTTATAAAGTGGATAAAGGCTTTTCTTTTTAATATGCTTATTTATTAATTAATTTATTGTATTATGAATGTTTTATGTATATATTTGATGAAAAATAGTTCCTTTAATATATACATATATGATTAATGTGCAACACAGGCAATGTTTAAAACTGTTTTAATGCAATAACTAAATTATTGAAGTTTATTACAGTTAAACATTATTTTTTTTATTTTTATAAACATAAAACATAGTTTTAATATTTTTTTACCATTTAATGTTTGAATATTGCAGCCATAATACATAATTTATTTTCTAAAGCACAGAAAATGAATATGGATTTGAACTTGCAAGCATTAAACTAATTTAACATAAGTAAATGTTTTCTTTACAAATATGTTTTTATTTGCTGCTTTTTAGTGAACCAGAATTAAAAAAATAGGTTAAACTACAGAACAACCTTTTTTTACATTTTTTTGCAGGGGAGCAGCCTCCTTTACCCCCAATATGCAGGCATGAACCTCCACACTCTCACTACTTATGTACTCTAACTCCAAGATTGACATACCTCAGAGAAGAGGGATTACTTTGAGAGACAGTAATCACAAATTTAGTCTAATTAAATCTACATTTTTGCACATTCAGACACTATTCAGGTTCTCATACTTATAGATCCTGGACTTAAAACTTTTGCCATTTTTTTATATAACTAAAAAGCAGGAAACGTGTTTAACATGATACTTTTCTGTTGCTTGAGATTGATGGTTTGTATGTGTTTTATAATACTTTTTATGTTATACTGCTTGATAAATTCATTGTTTTCCATGTATTGAAAACTTTATCGATCACTTCTTTTTTCTGCAGCTTGTTTTAAGAGATGTTCTAATTCTGCTTTAATAAGCTTACCACAACTTGTGTAGTACTACCTATAGTGAATTATAACTTACATGGAGAAAGCCTGTTGCCTTTGGACTACATAAAATAATGCTGCAACAAACAACAAAAGAAAAAGCCATAACACCTTCACAGGAAACATAAATACTGTGTAGAAAGATTACAAAAACAGATGCAATGTTATTTTCTTTATTAGTGGAGCTATAAAGGTCAAATTAAAGGGCATCACAAGGACTGACTGATAGGGGACATGCTGCCTTTTGACTGCAGTTGAATTTTAAGCACAGTTTTTTACATTTTAAATAGGATGTTATTCATTTAAAACAGTTTCTAAAAAATAGTACAGAATATTAATAAAAATTATGGTGACAAAGAGAATAGGTGTACTTTCATAATAATGACATCTTCATCTCACCCATAGAACCTAGTTTCCCAGGGGATTTCAAATATCTTTCCACTAAATTGGAAACCTACACTACCACAAATAAGTATGCACATTTCCCAGATTTCATAAATGCTAGTTCCTTAGACCAGCTAGTTCTTGTCCTGACTAGGGCATCAACGGTATTACGTCCAGCCCTCACCAATATAACCCCATTATGTTCTATACCTGTAGCTGCCCATCACTTTCAGACCTGACTACAGTTTAATAATATTCACTAAGAGGGTAAAGCCTGATTTACCATTAATCTCTTCTGTTTCTGAGACTATGCTAAGGCTGATGACCTAATGACATTTAAGCACACCTTCCCCTTGATGACACCTTTTCACACACTGCTACATTCATGGACAGTTTCTATAATCACCTAAAAGCATGTACTGATGTAGCAGTTCCTCCCAGACACAAATACAATGCCAAGTTCAGGAATAAATGGTAACCATTGGAAATTTCAGGACCTGCTAGAGGAAGTCCAGAAAAAGGGGAGACTAAATGGCTAAAAAAATGGACTTACATATACTAAGTCTGAGATGGCCATTTCCCAGACTATTCCCTTTTCTTTGAGGTATGATGATCTTGGAGTTGGTATATATAAGTTTGGGGGTATGGGAGGTGCAGGAAGGCTTATCGTCTTGTAAATAAGAAGTTTAAAAGAGAAAAGTAATCTTCAAGATTATCTCTTTTCCTAGGTTTTTGGTCTTTTTTTTTTGGTCTGTTGGCACTCAGGAGCCAGAATAAACCCTATGGTGGAACCCTGGTATACGCATGCTATACAATAAGAGGAAGAAACTTGGTGTCCTTAAGAACAATCTTGATACTTCTAGTGCATTGCAGGGTAAAATGTGGTGTGGTTTCCTTGGGCAAAAATGTACACCCGTGTACCTACCACATAGATGACACACCTTTGAAAACTGTGATAGTTCATAGGATCATAGGATTATAGGAAGTTATTAGGCTATTGGCCCTGAGGCCAAGGATTTAGCCCATGTTCCAACAAGTCAGCACCCTATGCCACTGTCCAGTAGAGGCACAGGTGGAATCCCAGGGGTGTATTTTCTATTCCCCATCCATTTATCCAGGTTGCGCTTAAAAAGGCTTAATGAGGTATTCTGCTTTACGTGGAGAGGAAGTGTATTCCACAAAAGGGACAGTCTCTGGGACACAAATCTTTCCTGACAACAAGTTCTATTGATGTCACAGACCAGGCTGAGGTCACGAGTGTGGGTTACTTGAGTGGAGCTTGATTTGCAGAAATGCAGCAGTCCCATTAGGGTGGGGTCTGAGATTGCTTTGTATATCAGACAGAGGTCACCTCTTGGAGTCTGTAGGAGATTGAGTAGAGGGACAGGGCTTTTAGCCTATCTGTGTAGTGTTATTAGGAAACTTGGGCATTTTCACTGACATTGACATGTCCTTTGATGATCAAGTATCCACTGTCATTAGAAAGTTCTTTCTTTCTTGCCAGACTGATTACTAGGAATATATCTTCTAGTTACCAAATTCTCTATTCCTCCCTTATCAGACCTTTTATAGAATATAATACCCCTTTTTGTAAGCACTTGTCTAAACGTAAGCCTCTTCTGGAAAGACCACAGCATTTACTCACTAAGACAGTCAAGGGCATGGCTTCCTTGTGCTACAAAGACCTCCTTATAGTACTTTGTCTCTTCCCTTTGCCTACTGACTCCTTTATAGGAAACCTCTGATTAACCTACAAAATCTCAAAGAACCATCCTATGCTACCTTCTACACATCTGTAAAATAAAAAAAAAAACTCAACACCCACTCAAAGGGACTAAAGTTCTATTGCAGCATAAATAAGACCTGCTGGCAAGATGGTTATCTCTCTGAAAGAATCCCTCTATACTGGAATAAACTTCCCTTAGATGTAAAGCAAAGCTCACTGACCTTCTTAAAGCATAACCTGGATGAATGGATGGGGAAAAGTAAATTCACCCCTATCCTGGGTAAAAAAAAACCCTGAACCTGTTATTGAAATGGGAAAAAATTAGGCATTAGCTATTCATGTTGTATAATACTGACAGATGGGATCTTGAGGCTAGGTGAAAAATGAGGAACATGATTATCATACTAATATAAATCATTAAACCTATGAACATACCAGAATCCCACAAAACATGTTATAAATGATATTTATATGTGGATTTCTTGCAGTACCTAATCAATGCACTCCCTAAATAAAGCAGGTATTCACCATGCTGTACTATATTTCTAGCCCTTCAAATATCATGGCTAAAAAAGAGGCAGTATATGATGTCCTAAATACAAGCTGATTCACCTTTGACAGATATATTAACTCTTCAGTAGTAAATGGACATGATATAAAATGACTTTAAGAAAAGTTCCTTGTGATAGTGCTAATTCATGCTCAACTTGAATAAAACAGTATTATGAAAAGTGTAGTCCATGGCTGCCATTGGATGTACAGGGGGCTTTTCCCTGCAAAAAATAAGTTTACAAGATCAGTGATTTGCTATTCTGCAGTTCCATTCTTTTTTTGTGGTGTGTACACACTTGGCATTGAAAGTGCCAACATTTCAATAAGGTGCCAAACTGGGTTGAAAGGAAAAAGATAAAAAGTATGTTAGTCAGCAGAAAGAAATACAAGAGGTAAGGCAATGAAGACAGTCTGTGAAGCTGTAGTCAAGATAGGGAGTGGTATGATATTTTTGCAGAGTAATTTCTCATTTCCATATAGATCAAAAATAGATAAGGGTGAGATGCATACATCAGCAATGCAATGATAGCCAAAATAGATGCACTGAACAAATGCAACAAACAGAGGTGGGTATGACCCATATGGCTGGAAAACAAGAAAGGTAGATGCAGAGACATAGGACTGGGCATTGGTAGGGGGAGGATGGATCAACAAACCAGGGTAGGATGTGACACAAAAGAAGGGACTAAAGGTACTGACCCTACTTGCAGACAAGTGGGGAGTGACCATGCAAGTAATGTGATATACAAGCTCCTTGCACAGCAACCACAGCCTGTAGATTCTGTGGAGGTGACTCATTTGATGACTTGTTGGTAGGCAGTCTTAAAGCTGTCAGTCTTTTCTGGCACACTGCTTCTAGTGACGGGTCAGTAACAAATGATATAAACATATAGAGGGTTCATCTGTTCATACATTCATAAGTTCATAGGGTGACAGTAGGATATTGATCCAGTGAATCATTTGTAGCTTAGCCACAAGATTCCAGATTGCAAGTAACCATTGTCATGAATACCTAGTTTAAGCCTCTTTCATTCAGGGCTTGAGGGACCAGACCTGAGTGCATTTATGATTGCCCATCCATTCATTCAGGTTATGCTTAAGGAGGGAGCTACTTTGCTTTATGTTCTGGAGATGCCTATATCTCACCAGCAGGTCTTATTTTTTTTTTTTTTTGAAAGTTTAGATTTCCTGAGTTGGTATTTAGGGTGTTTATGTTTTGTGGATGCTCTGGATGTCACATATCATCAAATCCCTCAAATATGTTTGGATAGACAGAGGTTCCTTCTCAAGAGTCTGTAAGGATCAGAAAAAAGAGACAATGCTTTAGAGCAGTCTGAGTAGCTCAAGGAAGACATGTCCTTGATTATCTTAGTGAAAAAACACTGCAGTATCTCAAACTGAGTCATATGCTTAAACAAGAACATACCAAAGGTGGCATTATGTCTATTATGGGTCTAATGAGTAAGGTGTAGCGAGGGCTGATAACTTCCTTAAACCTAGAAGGAATACCCTTGGTGATCAGTCTGGCTAGGTGTGACCAAATGATAGCTCATTGTTAATGAAAGTAGCTACAGTAGGTCCCTAATGATTGAGTCAGTTTTCAAAGGTGTGTTACCTATGTGGTAGGTACATGGGTGTCCAGATTTGCCAAAGGACACAGTACTGCATTTCCTGATATTTAGTTTGGGCTGTGGTTCAGGCAGCACTTGCCATCAACACTAATAGATGGGGTTCTGTCAGTAAACCAGTTTGTTATTCATTGGGTAATAGGTTTACATTTAGTTTGATTAATTTATCAATAATTTCAGAATGTGAGATGGTATCAAAGGTCTTGGTCAAGTACAAATGCACTGTGCGAGTCAATTTGCTTGTGTATAATGCATTAGTGACTCGTTCAAAGAAGTCTACGAAGTTCATAAGGCAGGATCTGCCCTTACCAAACCAAGACTGGCTTGGGTCCAGGCCAGCATACCTCTCAACCTCTTAGCCCAAGAAATCTGGACAAAGCCTGGCATAATGGGGGGAAAAAGGCCCCAAAATAGGGACAGATTTTAAATATTGCTCTTATAAACTTAAAAAGTAGATAGAATAACGGGGTATGTTAAAATTCATTATGTAAAAGGATGTGAAGTTTGAAACTCAAATGTAAGTCATTATTTAGTGATTTAATTCCACAGATCATCCCAATGATTTGCCAGAAGACCACAAATTTTATGAGGAACAGACCAAAATTTTGAGGCAAAAATCTGGACATTCTGCAAAAATCTGGGCAGTTGAGAGGTATGGTCCAGGGCTTGTAGACTGCATATGTCCTTGTTTATAAGTTCCACAATGATGTATTCCATTGTTTTACACTTAAGGCTGGTGAAACTTGTATGTCTAGAGTTGCCAGGATCAGTAGTGGGTCCCCCTTTATGGATGGAGTGGGATGACTACAGCAGTTCTTCATGTCTCTGGTTGAAATCTAGTGGAGAGGCTGAGACTGAATAAGCCTAGTAGTGAGCAAGTGAGACAATGTCTGGTGCTGACAAAAAGGCAGCCTGTTACAATCTCAGGAGCTAGTGTTTTCAGACTTGGACATAGTACTTAGGACTTGCTCTGAAGTGAACAGTTGGGGGTGGCGTGGGAATGCTAATATGCTGGGGAACAGTAGTAGGAGATAGGGGAGTCATGAACTCATTTTATCTGCTGAAATGTTGGCTATTTTCTCAGATGATGAGTATTATTATTATTATTATTATTATTATTATTATTATTATTATTATTATGTATTAGCTCTGTTCATTGTTGGGCATCACTTCTAAGGATTCCGACATAGCTGACAAAAGCTTTGTTGTCCTTGACATAATTGGAAATTTTCAATTCATACTTGCTTTTGGAGGATTTGATTTTGCTTCTTTGTTCTTTGTTGATCTTTTTGAGTTTTCCTGTAGATAATTGGGTATTAAGTTCACTCTTAAAGGGTTTGAGTTTCTTCCTGTTATTGAATAGTTTGTTTATTCTAGGGTTCCACCACTTGTGGTTTATTACTAAACTTGGCATTGGATTTGTACTATATGGGTACTGATACGTCAATGCATGCTTTAAGGTGGGCATAGAAATAATTCATAAATATGGCAGCATGTAAGATGTGGTCATCAAGGTGAGGAGGCTGTTTAAATCTCATCAGTAATAAGTTTTCAGGTGAAGGTTTGCCTTAGTTTTGTCTCTAAAGTCCGAAGGAAAATGTATTAAAGTGTTACTCTCATAGTGGACGTTACTAAATGGTGGTTAGATTTGACCATTGATCTGCTGACACTAGGTGTTGGGCACTGTGAGAGCTATATTGGTGAGAACTAGATCTAATATTTTTGAACTCCTAGTTGGGACTTGAACTATTTGGTCTAAAGAGCTGGTATTAATAAAGTTCAGAAATCTTTACACATACTTACTTGTGGTAGTGTAGGTTTCTCAGCTAAGGGGAATATAGATAAAGTCACCCAAGAGAAAAGTGTTAGTTTCAATAGAGAGGGACATCAGTTAGTCTAGATGTCATCATGGGCTGTAGTTTTCATCCCATAGCATATATTACTGCCATATTCTAGGACATACTACTTTTATACTAAATAAATACATCACTAATGTGTGAGATAATGAGGGTGCCTCTGACATGCCTTAGATTCATAGGTAGTTTCTAGGCAATTCCCAGTTGTTCCAAAGCTCTGTCTAGTTAAGTGGCTAGCTAAAGGCCACATGGTAGGCAAACTAAGGCTGTGGTACTCAAGCCCTGTATCACAGGAAGTGGCTTCCTAACAAGTCATTACCTTAATCCTTTGTGTCAACTGCTTTTCTTTTCTTCCAACAACAAAACATATAGTTATAGCAATGAAATATCACAGATGGGCAATGCCTGATAAATACCATATGCTGTATATTAAAAACAAAATATCTACTATATAGGAATAAGAAAACGTACATGACTCTGCAAAATACTTTCTTTTCTCACTATAGAAGAGACATCACAAGACATACTTTATTTCTGGCAGACTGCAGGCACTACCAACATACTGGACTGCTGGTTAACTGGAGATACTTTTGTTATACTGGACTATTTTCTGACTGAAGGTAGTACATGTACCTGAATGGTGGACTGACTGGAGACCCTACTGGCACACTGAACAGATGGCTTACTAGACACATTGTTGTCACAGATAACACTGGCTGACAAGAAATATTATACTGGTATAATTTACTTCAGGCCAATTGGAATACTGACTGACTGGAAGTGCTATTTGCAAACTGGATTGATGACTAACTGAAAATTCTACTGGTGCATGGGACTATTTGCTTACTAGTGAAAACAATGATACAAAAGAGTGCTATTTGACTGGAGATCTTACTGGCACATTGGACTGGAATGTTGCCTGGAGTACTTTCTGGCACACTGGAGACACTGTTAGCTCACTGTATTGTAATATTGCCTGGCACATTGGAAGCACTGCTAGCACACTGTATTATAATACTGTCTGGCACACTGGAGGCTAGCACACTGTATTGGAATACTGTCTGGCACATTGGAGGCATTGTTAGCACACTGTATTGTAATACTGCCTGACACACTGGAGGCACTGTTAGCACACTGTATTGGAATACTGTCTGGCACATTGGAGGCACTGCTAGCATACTGTATTGTAATACTGCCTGGCACACTGGAGACACTGCTAGCACACTGTATTGGAATACTGTCTGGCACATTGGAGGCACTGCTAGCATACTGTATTGGAATACTGACTGGCACACTGGAGACACTGCTAGCAGCCTAGCACAATGTACTGGAATACTGTCTGGCACACTGGAGGCATTGTTAGAACTCTGAATTGGAATACTGGCTTGCATGTAGGAGGCACTGTTGACTCAATGCATTGCTGGCTGACTGGAAAATTACTGGCACACTGGATCAATAGCTACCTAGAAACACTATCAATTCACCTGACCTCTTGCTTGCTTATTAGAAAAAATATTTATGTATACATGTATGCATGTACTTATGTATATATGTATGTATGTACTGATTTATTTTAACTTGTTGTCCAGGGTAGAGCAGTGATCCAAGCAGACTTTTTCATGCTGAACCCACAACATAAAAAATGAACAAAATGTACAGCATGCATAATTTAATATATTTTAAAATATTTGCTACATCTGATTGGGTCATTGCTGGCACACTGTACCAAAGTGCTGGCAGGCACACTGCAGGCATTAATTACACACTTCACTACAATGCTGGCCAGCACACTGCACCCACTAATGGCATACTGCACTACAATGCTGGCCAGCACACTGCAGACACTAATGGGACACTGGACTGCTGCTTGACTCAGCAGATGTATTCCTGTCATAATAGACTGGAAGAAATGCACACTTACCGAAAACATGACACACCGCAGCTGTTGTCTGGAGAACAGAAGATGCAACACTGCTATGTAATAGATTTCCACTGAAAAGACAGCTGAATAGTAACTAGCCCTCCATATGCTAAGGAGTATGGTAGCTAGTTGGATTATGTTTTTAGTAGTACTCTTTGTATTTTCATTTCTAATTGTACTGAATATAATTGTGCACATAATCTGTGTGCTTAATAACAAACTAATTTCACAGAGTTTTATTAAACCCTTGTATTTAAAACATGGTTTTAATTAGTTATGGACATTTCTCTGAGAATACAAATTATGACTACAAAGGTGAAATTTTGAAACTATGCTGTTTTGTTCTGTACTAGACTCCCAGTCCCACCACGATTCTTCCTGACCATGGGCTGTCACCATGTTATGATGAATACACTATTAAAATCAAGGTGTATCAGAAGGAATACCAAGATATAGCACAGAGCTCCCATACATTTTCCCTAGTAAAATTTCCTGTAGCTTCAATGAGATGAAACACACTGGTTGAAGCTTCAGGTCAATGAAAGTAACAAAAAAAGCAATTTTTTATTTCCCCTTTAATCCCCTCCCAAACCTGTACAAACTCAGACTGTCCTTCTTGACTTCAATGCTCCTGCATCCCTGAATCCCCCAGTGACTCCTTGTCAGGTACTCTGGAATGACCTTTCATTGGTTGGGCCATATGACTCTTCAGGGTGTCAGCCTCAATGATACTTATTGCTAGGCCTTGGGATCAAGGGATTGAAAGGGCCTGATGAACTTAGAGCCTGGAAGCTGTCATTCTGCAGAGGACAGTCAATGTCCCTAGCTATGGGGGCAGCTCATGTAAAGAAGTCCGGATAATCCCTGCACTCTTGTGTTAGTCTGAGATGTCCTGTGAGGCTCCTGGTCTCCACGAAAGGTCACACAGGTATCAGGTTTTCTCCTCACCCACTCCTGGTATAGGACAGATGACTGTCGGACCCTTCATCCTATCACCCCAGCCAACCCTACTGGTGATACAAATCCACTCCCAAACTATGGTTGCCACTGATGCAACTGGATGACCTCCCTGTGCAACATTCAGCTGGCATAATGAAAAGCATTTTTTGCGGGACTACAACTCCATCTGCACCCACCAACATCACCTTTAGTATATATTAATATATATATATATATATATATATATATATATATATATATATATATATATATATATATATATGTAAGTGTGTGTGTGTGTGTGTGTATATATATATATATATATATATATATATATATATATATATATATATTTATATATATTTATATATATATCTGTTAAATCCATGGTCACACAGCCATGGAGAAAAGCCCACATAAGTCGAATCACTACCACTGCACAAAGGGAAACTTCACTGGCAATTATTTCTTATGAGTAACAACAATCAAGGAGGAGTTCAGTTCAACATTAGGGAATTAAACTAGATAAGTTAAAATCTCATCCACTTGACACAAGTGTAGGAAGGTCAACCCACTGAGGCAAGAGATGTTGCTCAGCTATGCAGATGCACTTTTGCTCCATCACACAGTGCACAGTATCTGTACCACAAGTAAGCACTGCTTCTTATGGGACATAGGGTGACCATTGAGTCATTGCCAGTAGTGCTAAGAAGGTTATTAGATGTGATAGAATGCTAATACTGCACAGGTTAGGTATGAATTCCTAAGCTATTTTATCAACAAAATGTTGATGCTATTTTAGTGTCTGATATTGTCCGGGGTCAGTAACATAAGAGGTTTGCTCAGATCCATTGCAGAGTGTTTAGCACCAGTGGCTTATCTGTGATCATTAACTCACTGTCGTCTTTCACTGTTACTGTTTCGCAAGTCACTTTCTTTCTATGTGTGAGAAAACATGTTCATTTTAAGCTGTGGTGACAAGGAGCTCCATTACAAGGTACAACATCTCCAGGATTTCTGAGAATATCTTTGCAAATGATTAAAGCCTTTCTGAAATAATGAGCAATGAAAGTTTTAGTTGCATGGGTTCTCCTTTACTAATTCAAGCTGTGGTTCTAATCAGCAGGTATCTGCTCGCTCTTGAGTTTGTTTCTGGAAGGGATGTACAAAAGGGTAATTGAGAAACTATCTCCTTTACATTTAGAACAACACTTTTTAAAAGATATAGATTGCAAAATAAAACTCACTACTGATCCTATCAGCATACTATATGTCATATTTAAACTCTTGAGCATTTCAGACATAATTTCAGTATTCTTACTTGATTTCCCAATGTAGGTGAAACAAGATTTGGTTTGTGCAGTGTACTTCTAGAGTATTACTGATTTGTGCGGTTTTAGTCAGTGCCACAAGGTTTAGCAGCATTTTGTGTCTCTTCGATTTATTCCTACTATGACTCGTTACATAGTGTGTGTAGGGAGCTTATAGTATATATAAAAAGCAGTTTAATCACTTTGTTATTATACTGCACTGCACCATTTATACTGTCTAAACTATGTACTCGGTACAACAGATGAATTGTTGTTATGTGCATTATCAGTGTGTGTTACATTTTAAACAGAAATTAATGCATTCAAGATTTATTTAAACTGAGTAGTCTACCATTTTGTTATAATTAACTCAGAAATGAAAAGCTTTCACTCTGTAACCATTGTTACTATGTTGCACTGAATGCTTAAGTTTTAAAGTGAAGCTTTCAAAGACATGTAAAATAGAGAGATCAAATCACTTTAACAATTACATATCGTGAAAAGGCAGCATATAAAGTAGTATTTATAAATATGGTATGCAAGCTTCTGAGGTTTCCCTGCTGAACAGAAACAAGCATTTGAGAGATTTGTTCTCAAATCATATCATATCAACAGGAAAAATGCCTAAGGGTGTCACATTTGTAAATGTGTCATGGAGTTGAGCTGGTATGCTGCAGAACAGTGGACCAAAGTCCTACACAGTTCACAGAAAGATGTACACAATGGGGTACTTTTCTGCTGACTCACAAAGGGACATAGGAACAATACTAGACCAGTGATTAAAAAAACATAAGTCTAGAAATATTTAAAAGTTTTTACTTCCCAAACTGAACAATGCTGTACATGATACCCTGATGTAAATCTGTGTCTACCCATGCAATCATCAAGACTTGTCTTAAGGGTAATTTTTTGACCTGTAATGGTAACTTATTCCATAAACCGGAATACGTTAAATTAGGAACTTACCTCTCCAGTGAGTCTTGCTTATTTGTTGATGTGGATTTCAAACCTTACATGGGTGTTTATAGATCCACAAAGAAACAAGAAATAAAATAGGATTTGCTCTTTCATGGCTTGAAAAGTGAGACATAGGTAATATATATAAAGAAAGTTGTGTTAAACTTCCAGGATAACTGAATTACTTAAAGCCTTTAATTTTCTTGGAAACGACTCTGAAATCCTTATAGTTGAGCAGTATGCTGAAGTCTGGTATGAACTTTCCTAAATAATTGACAATACCAAGAAAACATTGTAGAGCTTGAACATTATCCAGTGCTGGCATCTCAAGAATGGCTGCTTGCTTGGATGGGTCTTGTCATAAGCCAGTGCTAGTAAATAAGCGACCTACATAAATAACTTCTGGTAGTCTGAATTTGCACTTCAGAGGATTGAGCTTTAAGTTCACTTCGCATGCTCTGTCTAGAACTTAACTAAGGTTTCTGTCATGCTCTGCTTTACCATTGCCTCCAATCAATAAATCTACTACTATTATGGAACAAAAATAACCTGAAAAAATCTGCTCCATTGCATGCTGAAAGACTTCACTTTCAGAATTTGTTCCAAATAGCATCATGAGGAATCTATATCTTTCAAATTGGGTACTGAAAGTAGTCACTATTGAAGATTTGCGATCAAGCATTGCTTGTCAAAATTAACTTTTTGCATCCAAGACAGGAAAAACAGTGACATTTGGTATTAGGGTTGTGACTTCCACGACTGTACGCATAGGATGAAGAGTTCTCTTTAATGCTTTGTTGAAATCTCTTGGGTCAATACATATTCTGATTTCATCTCAGCCTTTTTTGTGAGCTGCTACCATGGACAACACCCATTCAGTTGGTTCTGTAAATGGGCAAATTACACATTGCTGCACCATTTTATCCAACTGAGCTTTGACTTTATTCTGCATAGCTACTGGAACTTTTCTTGCTGGTCTGACCACTGGACTGACATCTGGGTCTAACTTCATAGAATACACAACTGGAAGTTTGCCTAACTTGCCATCGAAAAGATCAGCATACTCTGAGAAAATAGCTTCAGTAAAATTGGAACTGGGATATGTGCTCATATGATTAATTTTCTTTAGTAAAGGAAAGCAGATTCATTCTCAGACTGTCTCTGAGACCCAGTAATGACTGCACAGGTCTTTGGACTACATAGAATACCAAGCTGGAGCAGTTCCTAGCCAAATAACATGAACGCACTATTGAGCCTTTGATTTGAACTTCTTCACCAACATAAGCAACAAGTTTTGCACAACTGGCCACTTTAAGTTGCTCACCAGGTGTCACCTTAGCAAATATGTCTGCTGACATAAAATTATACTTTGAATCAGTGTCTACTTTGAGCTCTGTGGATTTACCATTGATCTGAACAGTACAAAAGACTTAATGTTTTGCCAATAAATTTACTGCATCAACCTTTTCACCAATTAATGACACACCATTTACATGGAGAGTAGAGCTGCAGGTGTCTATATGATCAACTTGCTTTTTTAAGTGACTGTGTGAAGTTTACTTGATTTACGAAACTTTTGAAAATGGTTCCATTTTTTTTATACTTGTGGCATAGCTGACCAAATGCTAAGCACTTTTCTCTTTTAGACTCATGATAGGCACCACAATTCACAATTGCGACAGTTAACAATAAAGCTTGATTTTTGTTTTCCTGACTCACCCTTGTACTGCACTGAGCATGTCCTTCTCATGGGACTAGTCTTAGAACTTGCTGGAAAACTACAGATTTTACCTGCCACACTCACAGGGGTTACAGCTGCCATGTGCTTAGGCCTGCTTCTGCTAGCCTTGTGTTGTATGCTGTCTACATTTGCTCTGGAGCCTGCTAAAACCATGCTCTTGTCACTTGCAAGCATACTTATGTGCCTTTCTGTAACTTCATGGGTTTGACAAATCTCAATAGCTTTACTCAGCATTAAATCACTGTCACAAACCAAAATTGTTCTCACTGCAGCACTATTAATACTACACACAAGCCTGTCCTTTATCAGCTCATGTTTTAAGTCACCAAACCTACACGTTTTAGTTTTGTTTCTCAGGTCAGTAATATAAGCTGCAAAAGTTTCTCCTAGTTTTTGATCTCTTGTGTAGAACAAATGCCTCTCTAATGTAACGTTTGTCTGGGGGGGTTACACATTTCCCTGAATTTCATGTTTCAAACACTTGGGGTCTTTGCTTGATTCTGCCTGTACAATAATATGATGGTTTGCCCCTTCTCCTTCATGTACTGCTGGTAGATAAACAAATATGTGCTCTCTTTCAATAGCCTCTGACCCAGCTAGGTTTAGCAATATGAAAGTCCTGTTGCATGCATCTTTGTCAGAATAAGTTGCTTATGTAAACGTATCGTACTCTTGCTCAAATATTCTCCAATTCTCTGCAATATTCTGATCAAATACAAGTGGTCCCGGTCTGTGAAATGCATCTGCATATTTACACATAGCAGTGAAGGTTTTTGCAAGTATGCACAAGCACACGCACATATACATATGCCTGAAATGTATGCCAGTATTTGTAACTATGCCCAATAGCACAACAAGGCTCTGAATAACTGAGCTTTGCAAAATAAGTCTCCTGGGCACAAGATATGTGCTTCTCTGATAATCATTTTAGCAAAAAATCTTAATTTTAAACATTTTGGTTAATTAATAAACTTTCTGTGCCTCTCACTTGCTTAATAATGTGTTCTGTGCCCTTGTAATGTGCCATTTTATCTTTTTTAATAAATAGATTGTTCATTCAAGTTTTCATTACCTTTGGTTTGCTTCTGGCCCTTTTTTGTGCTTGGTTCTCTTAGTTTACCTTTACTGTTAACTCTACACCTCTTAGCTCTGAAAAGCAGTCTCTGGAATCCCGGTTCTGACAACATGTCTCTCGTCTGGTCAGGATAAAACAGATGAACTTCTGTGGGTTCTGTTAAAGCAGCTTTATTATGTACAAACACATCAGGATTGAAGCTTAATAGCTTTAACTTAGGTAAACTTAAAAACAAACTAGCTATTACACTCATACATGCTCACATTCTGGCTGCACTCTCAAAATGGCACTGAAGCTAGCATGTGCTTGCTATTTATATGCACGTGCTGTCCATGAAACGCTTCTTAAAGGTACAACACACACACACACTGTTCTACACTGACAAAATGCACTGATTGGTAAGTAAACAAATGAAGAAGGGATAGTTGTTTACTCAACAAACATAAGTTTCAATGGACTCTTTCATTCATAGATTTATTTCAGACCTGAAATACATTGGAATATAGTTTTCAAAGAATCAGGGACAAATCTCAATAGGATCAGGCACAATTGCAGAAATAATAGTGAACAATCAGAGACTTTTTAAAGTATTTGTACTGCTATCCCAAGATATTGACAGAATAAGAGAATGCTAATTAATATTAATTTTCTGAAATAAAAAAAGTCTATAACTCTTAATTATTGTCATGATTTATTAACTATAAATAATTCACAACATTTCCCCAAAAGACAACAGTTTTAGAAAGGATTTAGAGGGTCAGAGGTAAAATTGAGGTCAGAATCCATGACATCCCTGAAAATCAGGGACAGTTGAAAGGTTTGTGTCAGAGTAGTTCCCTTACTGGTGATAAATATAACAAAATCACAAACCTAATGAGCCTTTGGGAATTTTAGTAAGAACATAAATGAAACGTTATTGCGGTACAGAGACAGCTATTGGGGCCTTAGTTTAACAGACACATTAACATGATTCTGACATTTCAGTTCACTGTCAGTATATGAGTTCACGCTAATAAACATGGTACAGGGACAGGTTAGTCAGTGGCATAGCTAGAGTTTGTGCCGTAAGAGCTGTAAAGGGAAAAATAATGTCCAAACTCCAGAGCAGATGAACATTTTGCTTATTAAAATAGATCACTTAACAAATTACTTTTCTGCTTTTTGTATATAATTCTTAACTCTTAAGTTCTTCCTGCTATTTTTCAACATCCACCACACAAACTAAAGTGTGCAACTGCACCTACTAAAAAACTCCTGCTTGTGTTCACCTCAAGAAGTAACCCAGCTAAATGGAAAACTACCTGACTTTCACCTTTCCACACCCAGCTCCGGCTCTGGGTAGTAGTTTCCAGCAATACCAGGCCAAAAAAAAAAAAAAACCCTGTAACCCACCAGTTTCTTGTTTATTAAAAAGTGCCACCATAAACTTCCATAAAGGTCTGCCAACAGATTTCCTAACCCTAGCAACTGGACCACCATCAAAACCTTCCTTTTCAACTCAAGCAAGATCAAAACAATGGTTTTTGACACCAAATATAAATTTAAAAAAACACCAAACATTTTGCTATCTACGACCACCATAACATTCTTAATGAAAATGCTGCCTCTTAAATGCCTCAGTATTTGGCTTTACTCCTTCTTTAGCTTCAAAATAAGAAAAAAAAGGTTAATTCCCTCTTCTTTTGGGCCAATCATTTCCTTCTAAAACCAAAACCACTGGAACAGCCATTGGCAAAGGCAGTCTGCTCTTTCAACTTGAACACAACCTCAAATTGTAGTTTCAGCCTGAAAAACAAACTCCACCCACATTCAAACAATAACTAATAACATTTATATATTTAGTACCCATTCCACTAAACAATGAACACCTTTGTAAAACTCCAGAAAAAGCAATATGGCTCCCTGTTCAAAAAAGGATTGTTCTTTATCTAGGATCACAAGCTTTCAATTTCCTAGCCAACCAAAACTTCTCTATTCTCACAGATGAACTAATCAGACATCCCTGCCTAGCCTCAGAAACTATAACCACTCTGCCACAATACAAACCCCCAAAGTAAACTCTACTGTACTGATCACTGCTTCTCCATTCTAGGTCCAGCACTCTGGGAAAATGCTCTCCTAACAATAAAAGATATCTATACTTAACCTAAATTTAAGAGTCTTCTAAAGGCCCTCTCTTATTTTCAGTTAAATGTAATTTCCTCCCATCCAATCATATCACCTCATTATTTGTCAGTTTTACTCCTAAAACATTTTTTCTTATTCTAGTCAGATACACTGATCTGTGCTTCTCACATACATATACTCCTGTTTAACATAACTTCTCCCAACTATTCCCAAACCTTAACATCCATCACTTCACTCTCATAGCCTATCTTTCCCACTACTGCAACACACACCTGATTATTATACAAACATGTCTCTTAATTATCACATTGACATATACTAAGTGTGAAATCTCTGACTTTATTGTAATTAATGCATATTACAACGATATATATTCTCCCCATATTTGCTTGATGACAATTGTATTCTACTGATGTATAGTTTCATTACACTCTTACTATCTGTCATTAAATGTAATTCTGACTTTCTATGGGCTCCCAGGCTGAAAGTGAAATCACTCACTTTTAATTGGGGCTCTACCTCATTTAACAGATTTAAACAAATAAACAAATGAATAAATAAGTAAATAAATTGACATATGTTCTTGTATCCTGAACTCGTTGCGCACTTCAGTCTGTCCTCAGTATCACTTGTTCTTTTTGGATGCAGGCATGAACAAAATACCCCAAGTTACTCCTCACTATTACCTAAGTCTTCCTCTAAACCCTACCCTAAATTTCATTAAACACACTAAGTGCACAGAGCAGAAATTACTGACTTAGCTAAAAGTATGTTACTACTTCTCCAGCCACCTTACCTCAGTAGTAAATCATGAATGGCCCTGTATGTATCCCAAGATTAGAGTACGGTCTTTCACTTCTGGTACTAAACTCATCTTATAACACTAATTTCTTATAAGCAACCATCATCATCATCACCATCATTATCATCATTATTATTATCCCATTTTCTACATGGGGTTGAGTTGTCATGATAAGTGTCACCATCTCTCTCTCTTGGCTCACTGCCATTCTCCAACCTTCTTCATCAGTCATGCCTGACTGTCACAGGTCTTCTCTCACACAGCCCATCTATCTCTTTGCTGCTCAGTTCTATAGTTTCTTTTTTCCTTCTTCCTGTTGGCAGCAAATCTTATTCACCAGATTATCTTTTTCTATCCTGCATGTAGATCGATGTGTGTGCATGTACCTTTAAGAAGCTATCCAAGGGCTTGCACATGTTTATAAATACTGAGCACGTGCGAGCCTGACTGCCATTTTGTTGTAAGCTGTTGAGATGTAAGCATGTATGTCTGTAAGGTCTGTCTGTTAATCAGTTTCTTTATATTTTATGATGCTGTTATCCATCCCTGATGTATTTCTATGTATTAAATCATATAAACGAACTACCCCCCTGCTTGTCATCCATGTTAGAGAGGGATGAGCGACACATGCACTTGTGCCTGAACTACCAAAACCTGTTTTCTCTGACCTTCTCTGCAATTGGAGCTACTTGGGATTCTGCTCTTATAACCTCATTTCTTCTTCAGTCTCAGAGTGTGCATTCTTCCATCCATTTCAGGCATTTTATCTACATCACTTCTAGCTTCCTTAACTGCTCTACCTTCACTCTCTCTGTTTCTGTATCATAAAATAGTACTGGTCACGCCATATTTTGTACACATTCATCTTCATCTTTTTTGCCATTCTTCTGTCACATACTACCCCTGATACTGTGTCAGTTGACTGCAGACCCTCCAGTTTTAGTTTTAACCTCCTCATTCAGACTTCCCTTCTCCTCAACCACCTCATCTAGATACTTCAAGCCGTTAACTCATTTTACTACTTTCCTTTCTGTGTCAGTTTTCAGATTCTGATTTCCCCCATCTGCTGCAACTACAACTATCTTATCTGTAGTCAGTTTCATTCCATGTGCTTACAGTTTTGCATTATTTTCCCCTATCCTTTGCTACAGTTCTTGTACAGATTCTGCCTGCAATGCCATGTCATCTGCATACAGCAGTTTGCTGATCTGTCCTCTCCAACCTGTTTACTAGTATAGATCCTAACCAGTATGAAGAGCAGTAGTCTCAGAGCTGAACTTGATGCACACCCACTCCCACTGGGGTCATTGGGTCCTTGTACATAGCCTGCACTCATTCTACAAATGTTTCTGGGACTTCAGACCATCACAAAACTGTCCAAATCATCTTTCTTGGGATCTTGTCATATGTTTTCTCCAAGCCTAGGAATGTCCAGTTGGACTCTTTCCTCATCTGTAGCTTCTTCTCACCTACCTGTTTCACTGCAGACATTGGGTTGGTTGTGCTGTAACTTGATCTGAATCTGAACTGCTCATCTCCCATTTTACTTTCTACCACTCTGCATATTTGTTTATCAGTCACCCTTTCCAACACTCTCATGCAGTGTGATTGGAGTTTGATACCCCTATACTACCCAAAGTTGTGAGCATCTGCTTTTTGCTTGTAAACTGGAACTAGAATTCTTATTCTCTGGTTATCCTGAATATGCCTTTTTCTCTATACTGCTTTGAGAGTTAACTGGAGCTGCTCAGAGTTTGGTGACTTTATCCAAAGATCTGGAGTGCATCTGAACTGAAATCCAAGGCATGCTTGATACAGCCTCAGGACAAGTACAAGCAAATTTATTCCAAAACTTGGAGGAAAATACAGTATGAGAAATACAAGGAAAAACAAATGCAATTTGGTCAACATATTTGAAAAAAAAAACAAACTTTAGTTTGCATACATCACTGGAATGAAAAAGCTAAGGGTAGAGAGTTGCACTACTGTGAAAGATAGACAGTCATGGATATATGTAAAATTACTCAGGCACACCAGTTAAAGCCAGAATGCTTGAGAAAAGTACAGGGTATTCTGCAATGTCCTTCTGTAAAGTCTTGCCAGTGTAGTTTACTAAAAAGATCAATCTATTATACCCATGATATGGGCTTTAGATTCATGCATTCATATAAAGCAGCTACAGCTTTGTCACATAACACCAAAATATCCAAACTGAAATATCTGGAGGAAAACACATATATAAGACAGTGCTGTTGTGAAAAACTATTTTAAAAACAGTACAATAGCTACCTGCATCAGACCCCTTCCATACTAAACATTTAAAAAACATGCAAACAAACACACACACACACACACACACACACACACACACACACACGCTCATATACACACACACACGCACACACACACGCACACACACACACACACACACACACACACACACACACACACACACACACACACACACACACACACGCACAAACACACACACACACACATGCACACATACACATATATACCCAGCCAAAGAACAAATTCTTTAACTGCCCAAAATGCTATTCAAAAGCAAACACATTTCTGCATTGGAAAAAGAGTTGTTGCACTGTCTCTTGTACTACCTGCAGAAAAGAGATAATGGAAGTGATGTAAGTTGCCAACCAGAAAGAGACACAACACAGACACCTGCTAAGCTGATTGGATCTTCAACAAAGAAATGGCATCTGGGCTGGCATATTGAAAGGAGCTTCTCTATAAATGAAAGATGGATGCACTTTCAAGTCTGCAAAAGGGGTTGGAGAAATTTAAACAAAATGTGTTTTTTCTAAAAGAATATCATGATGTGGTATGTGCATCAACCAGATATTAATGGGTATATGGGATTGTTCAGAGGAACAACAGATTTGCCAGGACAACCAAATAAATAACTGTGGCTGGCTTGTAATTGTTTAACAACTTTTTTCCTATGGGAGCATATGATTTTTTTAGCATTACTGTAAACATAGGAAAGCAGAGTGTTTAGTGACCCAGTTTTTTTTTTTGTTAGAGTAAGACTAAATATTTAAATTTTTTATGTTTTCTGAAGAACATGAGCTTGGAAATTAATCATTTATAGGTTGGCTGTGTTCATTAGAGACATAGGTGCCAAACCAGGGATGAATTTCCCGTTCCTGATCCAATTGTCCAAGTTACACTTGAATTGGGTTATGGAGGAATCTGCTTCACATGGATGGGGAGTCTGTTTCAGAGAAGGTGTAGTCTCTGGGGTACATACCTGTCCATCTAGCAGGTCCAATTTATATCTCAGGCAAGGTTTAAGTTTTTAGAATAGGTAATTCTGGTGCTGTTTGTTTTATGGATATGCAGGAGGTTCCTCAGGGTAAGATCTGAAAATGACTTGTGTGCCATGCATAAATCTCCCCTCAAAAGCCTGTAGGAGACAGAATACATGGTTAAAGCCTTGAGGCAGTCGGCGCAGGACATGTTACTTACACCCTGTATTCTTTTAATGAGGAACCTCTTTGGATGTTCCATTTGTTTGACGTGCCTGGTTAGGTACATATCAAAGGGGACAATGTACTCAATGATAGGTCTGATGAATGCTGAATACAGTGGAATAATGACCTGTTTGGACCTAGACACCATACCTTTGTTTATAAATTGCACAACATAGAATTATTTCCTTAGTACTGTAGGCATGTGATGATCAAAGGCTAGATTACTGCCTATGTGTGTCCCCAAGTCCCTTAATACTGGGTCAACTCTTAGGGGTGTGTTGTCAATATGATATTTACCAGAAGTGGTTAACGCTGAAGGATACTATTATGTATTTCTTGGCATTTAGTTTTAGTCCATGGCTCTGACACCATTCATTTGTCCATGTCAGCCATTTTGGAGAACATTTGTGTCATTATTGGATTTAATGACAGCTCCTAATTTGAAATTATGTGCAGAGACCATTGACATTCACCTTGAGTTCAGGGAAGTAACTGCTGAAAAGGAGCTGTCCCAGGACCAATCCATGGGGAACTCTGTTTGTGATTGGCCTCTTTGTAGGGGTGGACCCCCCAGTTTTAACTTCCTTGGTCCTGTCTGTGGACTAGCTGGCTGTTCACTGGGTGATATAAGGGTTTATACCTAACCTTTTGATCTGTTTAACACTGCCAAACATCATTATGTGTCACAATGGAGTCACCAATAATCAGAATGTTGGATTGTGTGGTGGTTTGTTTTATGGGCTTAGAAGTAGAGGGCCCATGAGATGTAGCTCTACGTGTTGATGTAGGTGTAGTTTTGAAAGAGTGCATTCGGAGCTGCTGATGATATTTGTTATGTGTACTTCATCTAGGATGTCTTTGGGGTTTAGGAAGGTTACATTTAAGTGCCTAAGCATAGGTAGGTCTACATGTCTGCTTTAAACTGTGTGTAATGGGTGCAGTGTGTGTTCTACTGACAATATGATTGACATTAGGAGTGCTTTCATGTGAGAGCTTTGCCTCAAGTGACTGTAAATACATCTTTCACATACCACATCAGTTTGTTTAAGAATTAGCTGGTTGTCTATAAACATGAGGCAATTTCTGTATTGCTTCAGGATGCCCATATCCACCAAGTTGGCAACAGAGATAGTAGGAAAATGTATATCCATGGCAACAGTCTCTTTTCTATTGATTAGACAGTTGCAGTGGGAATATAAAGTAATGTCAGGGGTATCTGTCTGGTTTGCAACTCTGGAAGCAGTGTTTGTCATGGCAAACTACTTGTTCTGTGCAACTAGGTATTGGCAAAATTTCAAGGTTACTTTTACAGGTAAAATGTCACCTCAAGGTGTCTGCATCTATAGAGGTCCCTGCCAAACACTGGAGGGGAAACTAATAAGCAGGCCTTGATGATTTATGGATAAAGAATTTGGGGAAATATTCTGAAGTTGGGTTAGACAACAGCTAATTAAGCCGTACTAGTGAAGAGAAAGGATTATCATTGTCAAGAATGATGAAAAAAGAGGATTTGCCTGATTGGCTACTGTCTGGCTGCTGCTAGTGCTGGTTTCACCACAGCTTCATTCTGCTATAATACAATGTTCCTTTGCTTCTTCTCTCACCAGAAGCAAAACAGTAACACCAATCCAAAGATGAGAAACAGGCCAAAGACTGTTTGGTGATCGACAGTCTTGTTCCAGATGATGCAAGGCTCTGTAGGCTTGTTGTAATCTTTTTGGTAGATGTCTTGAATAGCAACCAGACCAGCCAGGAAGGGCCAACACAGACACTCACTGTCTAACCAGAAACAGTCAGAAATCAATGCACTCTGTTCTTTCTCTCACAAGGATCAAAATATAAGCAGAAATTCCAAGCTGGCACCTATGAAGCAATTATTAGGCTTTCTGGTGATCACCAGTCTCCAGGAAAAAATGTCCGTTTACTCCTTCTCTCACCAGGGGCAAAACAGAAACTGTAATTCCAAGATGACTACTGAGAGGCAGAATATGGGCTGTCCAATAGCTCTTGTCTTGGACTAGATATTGCAGATTTTAAAGGTAAGATGGAAAAGTGGGTTAATGTCCTAAGAGTTGCAATGCGCACTAAGCAGTTAGATATGAAAGAGGGGAAACTTAAGTTTAGCAATCTCCATACAGAGGAAAAGGAAAAAGTGCGTAGCATACGGGGCCTTGCACAAGTAACGCTATAGATGTGGATGAATTAACCCAGATACAGCACAGAGGGCTAAAGTTTTGACTTGTTCGCTGCTTCCTGTATGAAGGGCACAGGGTTTGAATCTCCCTCCTCCATTTGCCTACTTTGTGACCTTGAGGAAGTCACTTAAACAGCTCTTCTGGGCAACTGAGAATTTGTGATAGTCTCCTGGTTGCTTGCCAAGTAAATGCCTATGAAAGTGCAAACCTAACTTATGATCGTGGCTATCCCATCTTAGAAAACTACTTATTATATAGTTATATCTGTGTTATTACATTGCATGCCAACCATTATACTCATTGCTAGCCGTCTTAGTTTCAATTTCTCTTTCATTATTTCTTATTTGAACAGAAATGCACTTAGTTAGTTATTGTTTTATTGTCTGATTATCTGAGTGACTGAGTGATTCTGCTGCAGTCTGTGTGACTTTGAAGAACTCTGCTGCTAACTACAGAAAACAAGTCTATTCACTACACACTACAACAAGTGCATCATCAAAATGTAGGACCACATGACTCAGAATCAAATGTACCTGGCAGCTGCTCAGCATGCCAAAATACAAATAAAAGTTGGTTAATGTTGATAAATGTAGTTCCATTTAAGAAACTAAAGTGAAAACTCTATATTTTAGAAGCAAAGAACCCACTTTACATTATGAGAGCATAATTACTACAAAACTAAATAGTAAGAAAAACACTTTCACGTGTGATTTGTCTCCCTTTTGAAAAGTTCACAGTTCGATCCTGACTTGTTTTCAATTCCTGTGTAGAGTTTGATTGTTCTTCCTGTGTCTACCTTAGACCCCCCCCCTAAAAAAAAATGAATAGAGGTGGCAGCAGTACAGAATCTAAGTGGTGTCCATCAGGGAAAGAGTTAAATAGACCAAGAGCTTTCAGTATCAACTGCGATGTGCAATATCCTTTATGTAGGAGAACATGGATCACAGACTGCGAGCTGTCTTCGAGCTAGCAAGTTGATGGTGTTAAAATCGGCTCTAGGATTTATTCATATTTTCTAATGTCACCAAAAAAATGGGCATGGGCATTTATTTGCCCATGATAAGTGCATTGAAGATCGGGCTTATACCAGGGACCTGTGCTAATGGTGGCAGAGGACTATGTTTCTGTGTGTACCAACCATAAACCCAATTATCCCTGGGTCAGTAAGCTACTGGCTGGCTGGTGTCCAGATGCCTAGCTTAGGTTACCTAAGATAGCTCTGTTGAGTGAAAGTTGGTTGCAAAACCAATCAAGTTGACAAACAAGAACTAAGGTTTGCTACTCTTGGTATAGGCTCACTGACAGAATACAGCTTCGAAATGGATGATATGATGGTAATGAGGAGGCCGGAAATCTATGTATCCAGTAGACAAGATGGAAGGGCAGTACAACAAAGCTACTTGGCTTGGGATCTAGAGCCTACTATGCATGGGGAGCACAAACTAGAAATGGTGTTTGAATTGTATTGAGAGAGTCTTCTGAGGGCAGTAAGAGATGTCATCAGAATTAGTGACAGTCTCATAGCAGTTAGATTCCAGTGTAAGCAAAGGACGCTATTCATAATCTCTGCCTATGCACCACAAGAGGGTTGTGATAGCAGGGAAAATAGTGCATTCAGGCAGCAGTTGCAGGACCTACTAGATAAAGCAGGACAACATGAGTTGATGTTGATAATGGGGGACCTGAATGCTCATACAGGGCAGACAGAACATATTATGAGCGTCAGGATCCTATTGGGTGGGACAAAAGGAATAAAAGACAGGATATTGAAGACTTCTTTCTGGCAAATGGCTTAACGGTGGCCAAATGGTTCAGCAAGAGAGACAATCACAAGATCTCATATGAGTGGACAACATGCAACTCAGGTAGACATCCTCTTAGTTAGGAAAGGGCACTGGGGTAGAATCTGAGGTTGCAAAGTCATCCCACAGCATAAATCACTGGTAGCTGGAAGCAGTGGTTAGAGAAGGGTCTATGGTCAATAGACACTAGGCAGAAGACCTGGAAGTTGAATGGAGTAAAAGCACAGGAGTTCAAAGAAATTGTTAGGACTCTAGCACCTCAGGAAGAAAAGGAAGAGGAAACTGTCAGCTGCCTGTCAGGTGCCAGGATCCGCCACATAACGCATGCGCTCAGGTCACTCCACAATAAGTACAAATATGACAATGTCATTGTCCATGATGGTGTGAATGACCTGAGGCGTACCTCCCTGGACTACATGAAAAGAGACATGGAGGAGCTCTCCGATCTTGTATCCCAGGCAGGTATGACCCTAACCTTGAGTAGCATCCTGCCATCACCCAGAATGATACCACAGTACAAGGACAAAATGATTGACTTCAACAATTGGCTAAGATTCTGGTGTCATTCTAAGGGGGTCCAGTATTTGTCTGCCTGGGACAACATGATCGACAGACCACAATGCTTTGCCGGAGATGGTCTGCAGCTGTCACCCTTAGGATTCCGGATACTGGCAAAGGTTCTTGCCACCCCTATAGTGCCTTTTTTAGGCAAGGTTCAAATGACAAATTCACCACTGTAACAGGTACAAACAAGCAAAATCTGAGGGTAATGCTACTCAATGCTAGAAGTCTAAACCTCAAAATGCACTCACTCGAGGCACTCCTTAAAATGGAGAACATTGACATCTGTGCAGTGACACAGACCTGGTTCAAAGCTCCAGAGAGCACCCCTGCATTACCAGGCTACAATTCATACCATACCTTTTGGCCAGCTAACCCAGAACGAAGCACTAAAGGCAGAGGCATGTCCATATTCATTAAGGATATCCACACCTCCAGGCTAGTTGCACAGCATAATGCATCCGAGATTATCCAAGTGCAACTAACTCTGGGCAAGACCGCAATCCAAATTGTAGCTTGCTACAGAACCCCCACCATGCCCCAGGATTCCCACTCCTCATTTCTTGATACACTGGAAAGTATTAGGGTACAGCTCAACACCCTAATAATGGGCGATTTCAACTACCCCACCATTAACTGGGAAAACTATTCATGTGCCAACTCTTTTGCTCAACATTTTCTAGAATTCATAAATTCCAACGCCTTCGATCAACTTATTCACACCCCCACAAGGGGCAGCAATATCCTAGACCTGGTCATTACCAACATGGGAAACCGGTGTTCCACACCAGAGGTCAGTTCCTCGTTGGTCAGATCCGACCACAAGCTAATCAGCCTAGACATCCACATCCCACCCCCACCCCCAATTAGGGAAACCATAGTAAAAATCTTCTCCAAAGCCATCTTTACACTTCTTAAGACAGAAGTGGCAAACTTCATGACACCCATGCAGGCGGACAATAGAGGTATGACTGCTGAATCCAACACAAATGCACTTTATAAGCACTTACACAAGTGCATGGATCATGCTATCCCTAATAGAACCAAGATGGTATCTTCCAAAAAAAGGAAGCCAATCTGGTGGTCCTCTGCCATAAACAAACTCTACAACAGAAGAAAGAAACTGTTGCAAAAAAAGAGTAAAATCCCATGACTGGAGGAACTCACTGATCAACCTCAGTAAGAAGCTGAGATCCCTCATAAAATCCTCCAAAGCTAATTACAAAAACAAAATTGCCACTGACTCTAAAGACAGCCACAAAGCATTCTATAGCTATGTCAATAATCTCAGTGGGAACACTCAGATCTGCTCTGAGTTACAGCACAATGGCACTAAATATGATATTGCCAACATCCTAGCAGATAGGTTCAGTGCTAACTTTACCCCCCTCTCACCCCCTAGAGGGCCCATCTCTATTCCGGAAGAATGCAAAGTTCCTATAATCATGGCTGCACAGGTAAAAAACACACTCTCCAAAGCCAAGAACACAGCATCCATGGGGCCTGACAATATCCAAGGCTGCGTTCTACATGAACTACAGAATGAACTGGCACCCTTCCTAAGTACCATGTTCAATCATAGCCTCACCTCAGGCTTTGTACCCACTGAATGGTGCACCGCGACGGTTATCCCACTCCACAAAGGGGAGCCACAATGTACCCCGGGAACTACCGCCCCATTAGCCTGATGAGCCTGGTCTGCAAGGCCATGGAACGTATCATCATGGAACTCATAAACAAAGACATTGGTAATCTACAAACTCAAGCAGTCACCAAAGCCATAGATAAGGGTAAAATGGTTCACACAGCTTATCTAGATCTTGCCAAGGCTTTCAACACCATCTCCCACTCTGGAATTATAGATAAGCTCACTAAACTAGGTATAAATCCCTATGTCACAAGATGGGTTGCCAACTGGCTCATGGACAGAACCCACACTGTGAAAGTAGAGGATTCCAAATCTGACTTCAGACCAGTGACAAGTGGAATACCACAGGGTTCAGTCCTGGGTCCTCTCCTGTTTGGTATCTACTTCTCTGAAGTGCAGGCTAATACAGAAGGTCTTTGGCTAACAAAGTCTGCAGATGACTGCAAACTAGGAGCCATAATCAAAACTCCTAACGATGTGTACAAACTACAAAAGGGCCTCACTGAGACAGATACCTGGTGTCAAAGCCATGGCCTGAAGCTCAATGCCAAAAAGTGTATTGTCATCCCCTTTGGTAAAAACTCTGTACCCATGAACTACCACATAGCTGGTAGTCTACTTAATGCCAAAAATGTGATAAGAGACCTTGGGACACAGGTGGACAGTAGTCTCTCCTTTGATAATCACATCGGCAAAGTGGTCAGGAAATCCTTCTACATGGCTCATCTCATCACAAAAGGATTCTCATCCAGAAAAAAAGAGGTCATTGTTCCCCTCTATTCATCACTCATTAGACCCATTATAGAGTACAACACCCCTTTTGGTATGTACCTCACAAGACATCTACAACAACTGGAAAGACCACAGAAATACCTCACAAAGAGGATTACTGGCCTCAAACAGATGCCCTACGCAGACAGTCTCAAAAAACTACAGCTTTACTCCATCGCATATCACCTACTCAGGGGCGATCTCTGCCTAACATACAAAGCTATGTCAAACCCAGAGCTGTTGGACATGCTCAACTTAAAGAAATCCCAATCCCTCCAAGCTACACGCTTTAGGGACCTAAACCTTGTCACCACAATAAACAGAACATGCAGGAGGGATAGATTCCTGTCCCAGAGACTTCCCATACTCTGGAACAGACTATGTATCTATGTCAAACAGAGCTCCTCATTAGTACTCTTCAAGAAAAATCTTGATGATTGGATGGGAAATGGGAAATTCACCCCAGGGATTACTTCTGTGGCTCTGCTCGACAGGGGCACAGGAAAATAATTTTCTTGGGTGGCGAAAGCCAGGGTACATTTTTTGGCTAGGCTTATATAGGCCCTTGGGCCAATAGCCTAGTACCTACCTATGAACCTAAACAGGTGGAGTTGAAGAAGAATGGCAGTGTCTTAAAACAGCATGTCTGAAGACTATACAACCAGTATGTGTCTTAGCTAGATATGGAAATAAGGTACATAAGGAAGGCTGATGGTAGAATGCAAAAGTCAAGGATGTTATCATAAGAAGAAAATGATTCCAGGAAAAATCGGGAGATAGAAAAGATGGACCAAGCTAAGAAGGAATACAAGTTGGTAAACAAAGAGGCTAAGAGAGCAGCAGTCACAACAGTAAAGAACAAGGCATTAGAAGCACTCTACCAGCTCCTGCAAGGTGACTCATCAGAAGACACAAATAAGATCTCTCAAGTTGCAAGGCAAAGACAAAAAGATAAAGAAAATAGTCATGTGACTCCCTTCATAAAAGATGGTAGGAACAACCTGCTCACCAGTCCATGGGACATCAAAGGCAGATGTTAGACATAATTTCATCAGCTTATAAATGAAGCAAACTTCACATAATCTGTACTACCCCAGACACAGTCTACGAAGGAAGAAGAAGAAGAGCCAGCACTGTAAGGTTCAGATGAAGTCACAACAGATATGATCAAAATGTTGGGTTAGTTACAGGAAAAATGGCTCCAGAGGGTACTCATAGCAGTATGGAGAGAAAACTGAATTCCATATGACTGGTTACAAACATTCTAATGCTAGTGTACAAGAACAAATGGACATTCACAACTGGGGGCAGTACAGAGATATCAAACTCCTCTCAGACTGCATGAAAGTGTTGGAGAGTGGGACTAATAAATACGCGAGTAGCAGCAGGTAAGCTGGGAGATGAGTAGTTTGTATTCAGATCAGGATGCAGCACAAGTGACCCAATGTCTGTAGTGAGATAGATGGTGGAGAAAAAGCTAGAGATGAGGAAATAGTCCAACTGGTCATTCCTGGACTTGGAGACAAAATATGACAAGATTCCAAGAAACCTGATTTGGCAGTCCTGTGAAGGTTTGAAGTCCCAGTAACATTGGTAGTACAGCCTATGAATAGGGACCCAATGGCCCACATATGAACAGTGTTCGGACTCACAGAGGGGTTTCCAGTAGTGGCGGGTGTTCATCAGGTTCATAGGTTCATAGGTTGGTACTAGGCTATCAGCCCTAGGGCTTATACAAGCCTAGCCATAACAATTCCCTGGCTATTTCTTCCCAAACTATTTACTTCCCTGGACCCCTGTCTAGCAGGGTGACTGACGTGATCCCCGGGGTGAATTTCCTTTCTCCCATCCAATCGTCAAGGTTTCTTTTGAAGAAGTCCAAAGAAGCACTCTGCTTGACATGTATGGACAATCTATTCCAGAGTCTGGGGAGTGTCTGGGTCAGGAACCTATCCCTCCAGCATGTTTTGTTTATTGTGATGACAAGGTTTAGATCCCTGGAGCGTGTGGCTCTGAGGGATTGGGATTTCTTTAAGTGTAACATGTCCAACAGCTCTGGGTTTGACATGGCCTTGTATGTTAAGCAGAGATCGTCTCTGAGTAGATGATATGCAACAGAGTATAGCTGGAGTTTTTTAAGGTGGTCAGCATAGGGCATCTGCTTCAGGCCTGTGATTCTTTTAGTGAGGTATTTCTGCGGCCTTTCCAGGTTTCAGCTCTTAGCCTGCTCCTCATACCTCTCAACCTCTTAACCCGAGAAATCTGGACAAAGACTGACATAATGGGGGGACAAAGGCCTAAACATAAGGATACATTTTAAATATTGCTTTTATAAACTTAGAAAGTTGCTAGAATAACAGGATTTGTGTTAGCATGCATTTTCTGAAACTCAAATATGTGTCATTATTTGGTGACTTTAATCCTTAGAACATACCAGTGATTTGTCAAAAAAAGCACAATTTTTATGAGGAACAGAGTAAAAATATGCGGTAAAAATATGAGCATTCTGTGAAAATCTGTACAGTTCAGAGTTGTGCATGCTGCTGTTTATATTTGCTGTGGACTAAATCAGCAAATGTCAGACAGGACAGATCAACAAAGCTGCTGTATGCAGATGAAGTAACATTGTAAGCAGACTCTGAACAATAACTTTATCAAATGATAGGGAAATAGAATACAAAACTGTAGGCACACATGATGAAACTGAGTATGGTCAAAACAGCTGTCATGGCAGCAAATGGGGAAATCCGATGAAGATAAAAATTGAGATAGAAGGGAAAATAGTGGAACACATTAACAGCTTCAAGTATTTGGGAAGGGTGGCTGAGAAAAAGGAAAGCCTGAATGAGGAGCTAGACTCACAGGATCTGCAGCCAACTGGCACAGAGGTAATGTGTGACAGAAGCATGCCAAAGAAGCTGAAAAGAAATGTGTACAAAACTGTGGTGAAACCACTACTAATGTGTGGCACAGAAAACCGAGCAGTGAAGATGGAGCAGCTAATGAAACTAGAGGTGAGGCAAATGAAGTGCCTGATATTGGTGGTAGGATGTACACTGTGGGGTGAAGAAATGAGGACACCAGAGCACAGCAGAATCCAAAATAGCTCCAGTTTCAGGGAAGGTTAAAAAGAATAGACTATGTTAGTTCTTGCACATGGTGAAGATGATTTCAAAGAGATTGGAAGAAGGCAAAAGGAAACAAGGGTGTCCAGAAAAGGAATGGATGAACTGTATGGGAAAAGACCTGTGACAGTTAGGCATAACTGTTGAAGAAAGTGGGAGAATGGCACTGAACTGAGAGAGATGGCTACAGTTGACCCAACACCCCAACCTCATGTAGAAAATCGGGAAAAAAGAGGGTTGATGATGATGTCTATTCTTGTGAGTCACAAAATGTGTGTCAGTTTGTGTTTGGAGAGAAACAGGTGGCTATCAGGTTATGCTCTGGGGAAAAAGATTGGCATGTGGCATCTTTGAATTGGAGCTTGATGTGTTCCTTTCTGAATTTGGGGAAGGAACTTGTTTTTCTGATGTCTGCAGGGATCAATTCCCAGGTTCGAGATACCATTATGGAGAAACTGTGTTTGGTGAAGTGAAGTTTGTATTTTGGAATGGATACATTTATGCAGTTTCATGATTTGAGGCTGCTTTTTTTCCAGCTGAGTGTTCTAGCAAAAAGGTAGAATGCCTTGTTGTTTATTAATATGTATGTAAGAGAGCATAGGAGAAGAGCACATTTTTGTTTTATTTGCAGCAGTTTAGTCTTAGCTTGGCTTATGCAATTATCCTGTCTTTGGTGCGTCTTTGGTGTGTTAAGATAATTCATTTACAGATGGGATTAGCTGTGACTTGGAGGGAGAAAAGTGTTTTCATTGATGCATTGATAATGGCAGGTAGGCTGTACTCAAGTTGTTCCAGTAAGATCCATTTCCTCATGGAATTTTTTTACCTTCTAGGGAAAACTGAGCTGATTTTTTTACATGGGAGTATTGTTATGGTTTTGGAAGTTTAAAATTTGTTAGAATCAGATACCTGATTTGTTCTTGTTGTTTATCTGGTTTGGCCCAATGTTGCAGGATGGTGGAGTGTTAGGGTCTTGTCCCAAAGATCATTGTTTTTTTTTGTTTTAGAGACTAAATTGTTGTTTGTATGCGAGTTGGAGATGGAGGAAAAGTGTTTCTCCAGTTGCTTTTTAACAGTAGTGTGTGAGGCTTGAGCTCTGTAATGTCATTGGTATAAAGTATAATGGATGTGTGTGTAAGGTTGGTTAGAAAAAAGTAGGGGCAAAAGGTTAGAGCCTTGGGGCTACTCATTGGGTGAGGAGGGAGTGCTGGAGGTGGACTTACCAATTTGATCTTTAAATTTCATTTTGGAAACAGGATAGGGTGTTAGAACTGATTTCAGCTGTGAGTAGAGAGTTAAACAGTAGGGTGATCATAGGGAAGTACTATGCTAGCTGTCCTTGTGAGCCATTTTAAGCCTAGCCTATTTTCTTCAAAGATGGGAATCAGTCCCTGTACCTTGTGACTGGGAGGTAAACACCTTAACCACTATGCCAACTGTCAACCCCGAATATGGAATACTTCACAAATTTGTGTTATCCTTGCACAGTGTTCATGCTAATCTTTTCTGTATCATTTCAGTTTTAGTGTATATGCTGCTAAAGCTCACCTGTATTGTGGATATGAATTTACACCAGTTGCGACAGGGAAGGCTGTGGTCAGCTGTGTCAAAGGCCTCTGTGAGGCTGATGAATATAGTGCCTGTAAGTTTGCCATTATTCATGACTTGAAGTATGCCATCTGTGACTGTATATAAGGCTGTCATAGTGATTTGATATTACCAAAATCTGTTTTGATAGGGGGTCAGGTCTGAATATATTTATATAATTGGCAAGTTATATAAATATTTTTTCTAGTAGCTTGCTAAGAGTTGATTGTATGGATATGAGCTGGAAGTCTTTAGCATCCTTTAATTTTGTTTCTCTGCATATAGGTCCAGTTGTGTCGTGTTTCATTCAAAGATAACATAGTTTTGAGTCATGCAGAGGTTTTTACACAGTCTTTACATAACAGAATAAACCACAATGAGACCATTACATCTGGAGGGGGATATCTGTTGAAATTTGGTCCATAAATTTCAGTATTTCTTTTGTGATGATGGTGGTGATATAGAGGTAGAATATGGAGTGTAGGGTGGGGGGTGTGAATAACTGGCATTATTTGAGGGGTTGAGAGTGCTGAATTGTGTTAGGAACTCATTGGCGTGGAGTGGTCATGAAGTTGGAGGAAGATAATTGTCTTCAGTTATTTTTTTCTGCTTTTTTAAGCCTGTAATATTATTAACTAGGATCCAGAACTGTTTTGTGTCATGTTTCAGTTTACGTTGTTGATTTTGGAGTGAGTTACCTTTGCATTACCTTGTAGCTTTTTTATAGGTTCATAGGTGTGTACTAGGCTAATGATCACTGGGGCCTTTTTAAGCCTAGCCATACATTCCAAATTTCTGACAAGTTCTGGTGTACCCTTAGAACTGTGTATTGCTGTGTGACTTGATGTCCCCATGCTTGACTCTTGCTATCTCTGTTTGCATTTGATTTTTGGAGTTATTAATTTAAGGTTTGGTGATTTCCATTTTTTTATTATTACTCATATTGCATTTTTTTTTTTCAGTTTTAAGAGGTCTTGGCTAGGGTCAGTTAGAAGATAATTCTTCTCCAGACAGTGAATAACATCCAGCTAATTAGTGGAGGAGCTGAGAAATAGCATTCCTCATTTAACTACAAATATTTAATGGCATCTTTATTTAGCTGTAGTGCTATGTAACTCATTGTCTCTGCCTGACTATTGCTGATTTCTGTCTGAATTTGATTTTTCACACCTACCTGTCCTGCTCCTGTTGTCCTTTTAAATTTGGTGTCTTTTGAGTTGGCCTCTCCTACTGTAAAGCTGACTTTAGACACTCCTCCCAGCCTCACTTCATCAGTTCATTCTACTGAGGACTAAAAGATCATGTGGGAAGGTCCTCCCCCTTAGTCTCTTAAACTTGAATTATATTCTGTTTCCTACCTTCCCACTTACTTACAAAAACTGCACTTTATTCAGCTAACTTTACTCTATTTCTACTTTTTCCTATTTTATTTAGTTTTTTGCTGAATATTCGTAAAGTGCTCCTTTGTAATCTGCTGCATTTATTACTGTTTGCTATTAGCTGGATTACATTGTAAGTGTTATTCTAAACCTCTTAGCTCTGATTTAAGCACTCAGGCTCCAAACTAGTTATCTTACCCTAGGAAGGTTTGTGGTCTATGGTCTTGTGACAAGGAAAGTAGCTTACACCTTTCTGAGTTGGAAATTGCCAGCTGAAGGCTTATTGTGTCTGTTATTCTAAAAGTGTCTCAGTTCTGGTTTAAGCCCTTGGGCTCCAAACCAGTTATTCTACATTAAGAGGGTCTGTAGTCTACACTCTTGTGGGATGAGATGGTAGCCTCCTCCCTTTTGAGTGGGGAATTGCTGTTGAAGCCTTATTGTGCCTATTATTTTATGAGCTGTGAGGCATTTGGTGACCACACTATTTGAGAAGAGTGTTGTTGGTTTCTGTTAAACTCTACAAAAGCTAAGGCTTACATTGCCATATCCACCATTTTGGTACTTGTTTCTCACATTATTTTTGTCACAGCTGGATTAATTGAGTGTTTATGTTTTGAAAATCTACACTTGTGACCTTCTTTATAGTATTTAGTTAGAGCTGCCTTGGTTCCACTTTAGTGAGAGTAGAGTCATTTTCTAGTCCAGGATTGTGTAAAGGAAATAAGAGTGTGCTGTTTTTGATTGGCCACAGGGCCTTGTTTTTGTTATTTTTATTGAATCTCCTCTGCTATTTAAGTGTCACAGTTCTACAACGGTTGTCTCATAACCTTCAAGCAAGCTAAGACTTCTATGAACATAATCACTGCTTGGAACATGTTTTTTGCATTGCTTTTGTCACGGCTGCCTTAATTATTTCTGTGTTGAATATCTGCACTTCGACCTTTTTTTACAGTATTTGGTTAGAACTGCTTCTCACTGTGTACCATCGCCTAGCAGGGAACTCTGCACTCATCAGTATCTTGCAGTGTAATTCCCCCTTGTAATCTGTGTAGATACTGATCTCTCACATTGTAAATTTCCCGTAAAATACCCATAATGTCTAGACAAATTTTTTTTAGCTACTAGCGCTAGTTTGCACATAGCTGAGAGTTGCTCATCAAGTTCCTTGTCTTTTTGAATTATTCAGCAATTTCCCTTGCTCCTCCCTAGTAGAGCAGTAGGTATGGATATGCACTTCCTGACTGTCTCTGTGGCCAGTCAGGTTGAGATGAGTATTCTGAGGCATTGTATCACTTGCCTCATGTACACTGACAGCCCACTTATTCTTAATAAAACATATAAAATATGCAAGCGGTATAAATACACTTTGACTTTGGAGGCAGAACTCTCTCATACAACCAATACTAAACCGATAGATGTTGTCAATGACACTTACGCCACATCTACTGCACAGTGTAAAGACCCTAAACATAAAACTACTTATGCTGAGGCACTTTCAGGTAACCTTCTTAAAACACTATGACCTGCTGCCAGCACAATCAAAAAAAAGGGTCCTCAGCTGTCATGTAAACAGTCCATTAAAGCACCATACACAGTATCCAATATCAATACTGCTAAGTCCTTAAGGCAAACCAGCACACAGTCAAATTTTCTGGTTACCGGTGATTCTATAGTGAGGCATACTGATATCCCCCTCACCAGACCGAGTAAGGAAAGATTCACAGTTAGCTGCCATTCCAGGGGCTATGATCGATCAAGTCACACAGGCACTTAGTCATTAAAGCCCAGGAACCACTATGATGCTCTAATAGTCCATTTGGGTGTTAATGACCTGAGACTTACCTCCTTTCACTATATGAAGCAAGACATGATCAAGCTCACTGATTATGTCTCTTATGACCTAGCACTGAGCAGCATACTACCTTCTCCAAGGATGATACCACGCTGCCAACAGAAAATGATTGATAAGAATAACTGGCTTAGCTTTTGGTATTAAACCAAGTGGGTACAATATCTAACAGCCTGGGAAGACATGCTTGACAGACCTTGTTGCTTTGCCAGAGAAGGTCTGTACTTATCTCCTCTAGGCATTTGGATATTGATGAAGACCTTTCCCACCCCCATAATGCCTTTTTTAGGCAATGAAAAACTGATGAACTTCCCAACTTAACTAAATCTATGAAGGAATATCTGAAGGTGGTACTGCTTAATACTAGAAGTCTTAAAAAGAAACTCCACTCCCTGCAAACCTTCCTATCCCTGGAGAGTGTAGACATCTGTATTGTAACAGAAACATGGTTTAAAGTTGGAGAGTATCCTGAAAATGCAAGGTTATAATGTCTTTCACACCTTCAGACCAGCTACTGTACAGCAGGGAACTAAAGGCGGATGAGTATCAGTCTATATTAAAAACAACCTCACATCCAGACAAGTTAAGATGTATTTCCCACTAGAACTCCTACATGTGTAACTCACTAATAGGTCTTATATCATATTCCTGCAGCCTATAGGTCCCCCATCATGTCCCAGGAAACTCGTACTACCTATCTCAATCTCAGTATACTGGAGCCTCTCACCATTCAACCCAATACAATATTCATGGAGGATCTCAACTACCCCTCTATTGGTTCATTCTCCTACCAGGGGTTGAAACATTATTGACCTTGTACTGATGGACATAGGATGCAATGGTCATCACCCAATGTAATGCCTTTGCTTGTCATATCTGACCATAAGGTAATAGTTCTTGAAATAAAAATTAAATCCGGGGACCCAGTGAACCAAAACCTATAGGAACTATTCCAAAGTTAACCTCTCTCTACTAAGTGACATTTTGGCTAAATTCCAAGCACCCCCAAACCCAGAAAACACCATAACATATGCTGAGCTTTTTATAAATCCCTGTATAGCCATACTTATAGATGTATAGAGTGTACCATGCCCACTGATATTAAGACAAACTCAAAAGACAAGCCATCCTGGTGGAATCACAATATCAATGGGTTATACAATAAAAGAAAAAACATTCTTGGCTAAGAGCAGGAGGAACAAAGCCCAACATACTAAAAGCCTCCTGACCAATATAAACCAGCAGCTAAAAGGGTAAAGTAATACTTCAATGGCTAAATTTAAAGAAAAAATAGTTTCTCAAGCAAAGGACAACCACAAAGCTTTTGACAGCTATGTCCGTAACCTCGGAGGAAATATGCAACAATGGGTGGAACTTAATGTAAATGGTATCACTCACACTAAACTGGAGGCCATTGCCAACCTTTGTTAAAGGTAATGCCTATTAAATCTACTAGACTTCTTTGAGAGGGTCACAAAAGCAATCGATGACGGCAAGATTGTGCACACAGCTTACCTCAATCTGGCCAAAGCATTTGATAAAATACCCCACTCAGGCATTATAAACAACCTCACTAATTTAGATATAAACCCTTTTGTCACCCACTGGATAGCCAACTTGCTTACAGATAGGACCCAGGAGGTCAAAATAGATGAGGCCAGCTCCACCAAGAGGACAGTCACTAGAGGAGTTCCTCAGGGCTCAGTACTGGGTGTGTTCCTTTTTGGCATCTATTTCTCTGAAATGGAAGCAAATACTGAAGGTTTATGTTTGACTAAGTGTGCAGATAATTGCAAAATGTGGGTTATCATTGACTCCCCTTGAAGAAGTCCCATCTAACAAATGGTGTCAAAGGTATGGCATTATACTCATTGTTAAGAAATGCATAATTGTACCCTTTTAGAAGTCAACCATCCCAGCTAATTACCATGTTGATAATATGCCCCCTAAGAGTTGACCCAGTGGTCAGGGATCTGGGTACCCACATAGGCAGTAGCCTTACCTTTGAGTACCATGTGTCCACAGTGGTGAGGAAATCCTTTTTTTGTTACTCAGCTTATAAGTAAAGGCTTACCGTCTAGGTCCAAAGAGGTCATTATCCCATTGCACTCTTCCCCTAATCAGACAAAGCATAGAGTACAATGCTCCCTTAGGTATGTACTTGACCAGGCATAGCCAACTAGAGTGACCTCAGAGGGTCCTTACAAAAATAATACAAGGCATAACAAACCTGCCTTACACAGAGTATCTTGAAGCCCTTTTGTCATGTCTGTATCACATTATCAAAATGTGAAAATATCGAACGGATGAAATGTCGAATATGCCGTTCATCGAAACCATTCTTGTGTGGGGCTGTGCCCCCCACACCCCCCGCTAATTATATATTCCAGCTCCGAGATCGCACTATAGTGAGGAAAGGGAAATTTTTCTGATCCTCACTGTACCGCAATCTCACAAAAACATTTTGTTGAATGGCATATTCGACATTTCAGCCATTCGATATTTTCAGTTTTTGATAATGTGATATAGACCCCTTTTGTCTACTCATTCTCCTATAGATTGCCGAGGGATGGCCTGGCTTACAAGGTATCCACAAACCCCAGACTTGAATCTACTGCATATTTGTAGGTCAAGCATTACCAGAAATATAAGGTCTAGGGACCTGAATTTTGTCTGTGAGTTAAAAAGAACATGCTGGAGAGAATCTTCCAGAGACTGCCCCTCCTATGGAACAGGATCCCCCTCCATGAGAAGCTGAGTTTGTCTATTACCCAACGTAAGTTCAACCTAGACGAGTGGATGGGGAACAGGAAATTTACACCTGGCCTGGTACCCTTGGCCCTTATGCACAGAGGTAGCTTTAAAATGCCTGGCCCTCAATATCCTATTTGGATACAGGATGTCATTATTCTTTCAGGAAAACTTGGCCTCACTTAGAAAGTTCCCTGGGTCACTAACCTAGGAACAATCTATGAATCTATGGACGTGTAGGCAGGAGCTTGAGTGACTATTTACAAGCAGGGGGCTGGGAGATGTCTAGGTTTCAAAGGTTAATGAATGTGCTCTGGTTTTCTAATGTGGGAGTTTGTTTCCATTTCATCCATACTGTGTCTCTAGGTTTGCAAAGGGATTTTAGTTGTGTGGAAGCAATTAATTGATAGTGCTGTTTTGACACACTTACCGACATAGGCCTCTCACAGATAATAAAAGAATCCACAAGACCCAACATACTCTCAGGTAATCACTCACATTTAGAACTACTCATAAATAACTCCAGAAACTTGATATCAAATATTAACATTCACCCTCCAACATTGAGTGACTATTCCCCTCTCTCTTTCACATTCTTGTCTGAAATGCTAAACTAACTGCAATTCTAATCTCATTCAGAACAAAGTCAGAAAAAGAAAGTACAGAATTCCACTTTTAGGATGTCTGTACTTTCTTTTTCTGACTTTGTTCTGAATGAGATTAGAATTGCAGTTAGTTTAGCATTTCAGACAAGAATGTGAAAGAGAGAGGGGAATAGTCACTCAATGTTGGAGGGTGAATGTTAATATTTGATATCAAGTTTCTGGAGTTATTTATGAGTAGTTCTAAATGTGAGTGATTACCCGAGAGTATGTTGGGTCTTGTGGATTCTTTTATTATCTGTGAGAGGCCTATGTTGGTAAGTGTGTCTGTAACTTTGGTAGATATGGTTGTTGGGAGGTTAACATTTAAATCTTCCATAATTATTATATTTTACATGGACTTGGTATGTTGGAGAAATGTAGTTCTAGGCATGTTTTGAATTTAATGGAGTTATAAGTAGGTGGGATGTAGCCCAAGATAATTGCCAATGAGGAGGAGTGATTGAGATCTATTTCTATAGTTATCTCATGGTCATTTGTTGAAGTGTTTTGGTTAATGATGGAGGTTTTAAGGTTGTTTCTTTTAAGTGCTGCCACTTTTTCAGGTTCCTGGTATTGGGCTGAAGATGTAGTTTGGGAAGTGGTGAGTTAGATTGGGTGTATACTTCCACATACATATCTATAGCTATTTACTATATGTATTACTTCCACATATACATCTATAGCTACATATATATATATATATATATATATATATATATATATATATATATATATATATAGGTTCATAGGTTCATACTAGGCTATCTGCCCGAGGGCATTTATAAGCCTAGCCCATAGTTTTGTGGCTTGCGCCACCCCTTTAGTTTGGAGAAACTATGCCCATTATTTTGCTGTGCCTCTGTCAAGCAGTGACACTGAGGTAACCCCTGGGGTGTATCTGCGATCTCCCATCCATTGGTCAAGATTCCTCTTGAACAAGGCCAGTGAGGTGCTCTGCCTCACATAAACCGGGATTTTGTTCCACAGCATAGGGGTCTTTGGGTGATGAATCTATCCCTCCAGCACGTCCTATTAATAACCGCGTCGAGGTTTAAGTCTCCGCCCTTGTGGCTCTGAGGGATCTAGATTTTTGAGATGAAGCATGTTCATCAAATCTGGGTTTGACATGGCCTTGTATGTCAGGCATAGGTCACCTCTGAGCAAGCGGTAAGCAACTGAATATAACTGGAGTTCTTTCAGTCGGGCAGCATAATACAGATTTTGAGACCCTTTATCCTTTTGGTGAGGAACTTTTGTGGCCTCTCCAGCTGCTGCAAGTGTCGGGTCAGATACATTCCGAATGGGGCATTGTACTCGATCATTGGTCTGATGAGTGATGAGTATAGGGAGACTATGACTTCCCTTGATCTAGATGTGAATCCCTTCATGATAAGGTGGGCAATGTAGAAGGTCTTCCTAACTACTTTAGCAATATGAGTGTCGAATGAAAGGCTACTGTCAACCTGGGTTCCCAGGTCCCTAATAACTTCTTCTGTGTTCAGGGGATTGTCACCTATATGGTAGCTAGGGGTAACCTTATTTTTCCCAAAGGGTATGACTATGCATTTCTTGGCATTTAACTTTAGGCCATGGCTCTGGCACCAGTTATCCGTTTCTGTGAGACCCTTCTGAAGGATATCTGTGTCGGATGTGTTTTCAACTACGGCACCCAGTTTGCAGTCATCTGCAAACTTTGCCAGCCATAACCCTCCTGTGTTTGCTTGCACTTCAGAAAAGTAGATGCCAAACAAGAGTGGGCCCAGGACTGAGCCCTGTGGGACACCACTTGTGACAGGCTCTGAGTCTGACATGGCGCCAGCAACTCTGACCCTGTGGGTTCTGTCACTCAGCCAGTTTGCAACCCATCTTGTAATGTATGGGTTTACATTTAAGTTGATGAGTTTTTCAATGATACCCGAGTGAGGTATTGTATCAAAAGCCTTCGCCAGGTCTAGGTAGGCTGTATGGACTGCCTTTCCCTCGTCAATGGCCTTGGTGACTGTTTCGAAAAAGTCAACCAAGTTTAGAAGGCATGATCTGCCTTTGACAAAGCCAAGCTGGATTGGATCCAAAGTCTGCAAGTTCCCTATGTCTTTATTTATGAGATCCATTATGATCCTCTCCATGGCTTTGCAGATAAGGCTTGTCAAGCTAATGGGAAGGTAACTTCCAGGGTCGGTGGAGGCACCGCCTTTGTGGAGTGGGACCACAGTCGCTGTGCGCCACTCCCTGGGTACGTATCCGGAGGTGAGACTAAGATTAAACAGCTGTCCTAACTGTGGGTTTAATTCCTCGTTGAGTTCATGGAGCACACAGCCGGGGACACCATCAGGTCCCATGGATGCTGTGTTCTTTGCCTTGGAGAGAGCAGTTCTCACCTGGGCGTTAGAGATGTTTGGGGGGCTACAATCATTTGGTATAGATATCTCTCCTTTAGGGGGGGGGGGAGTTTGCACTGAACCTGTCAGCCAGTATGTTGGCAATGTCTGTAGGATCAGTAATCTTCACATCATTTTGAACTAATTCTGAGCATATCTGGGAGTTTCCTCCTAGGTTTCTGACATAGCTAAAGAATGCCTTATGGTTGTCTTTAGAGTCCTTAGCTATTTTTTCTCAAAATTAGCTTTGGATGATTTTATGAGAGCTCTTAGCTTTTTACTTATAGTGATCAGCGGTGTCTTACCTTTTAAGGATTTTGCTCTATCTTGTAGTAGCTTTCTCCTTTTGTTGTAGAGTTTGTTTATGGCTGGGGTCCACCAGACTGGACGCTTGCCTTTGGTACAAAGAGTCTTTGTTTTGCTTGGGATTGCCTGATCCATGCAGCCCTGCAGGTGCTGGTAGAAGGCATTTGTAAGTGATTCAGCGGTTTGAGTAATGTTAACCACCGGCTCAGGGGCCTTAAAGGAGACCACACTAGTCTTTAGAAGTGTGAATTCGGCTTTCGAGAAGTTCTTTACTGTGGTCTTTTTCATTTCGGTGGGGCGGGATGAGGACCTCCAGCGAGATTAGTTTGTGATCAGATCTCACCAGTGAGGGGTATACTTCTGGCGTTGAACATTGTGCTCCCATGTTCGTGATGATGAGATCAAGTATGTTTTCTCCTCTTGTGGGGATGGTGACTAGTTGTTCCATGGCATTTGAGTTTATGAATTCCAGGAACTTTTGGGCTAGAGTGTTTGGGCTTGAGTAGTGTTCCCAGTCTATATTAGGGTAGTTGAAGTCACCTAGTATGATGGTGTTCGGAGATACATTTATCCTCCAGTGTTTTCAGGAAGGCCATATGAGGTTCCTGAGTTTGCGAGGGTGGCCTGTAACATGCTACAAATTGCAGAGCAGTCTTGCCTATGGTTAATTCCACCTGGATGGTTTCCGATGCATCGTGCGATGCCACCAATCTTGAGGTGTGGGTGTCCTTGATGAATATGGATACCCCTCCTCCTTTCTTGGTATTGTCCGGGTTTTGGGGCGGAACGCATGATATGAGGTAAAACCTGATAGTGCTGGGGTGCTCTCAGGAGCCTTGAACCAGGTTTCTGTCACAGCACAGACATCGATGTTCTCCATACTGAGAAGGGCCTCGAGTGCGTGCATCTTGAGGTTGAGACTTCTGGCATTGAGCAGCATTACCCTTAGTTTTTTTTTTCTTTGTTTTGTTCTAGGGTGGTAGGTTTAGAATTTGAGCCTTGCCTAAAAAAGGCACTATGGGGGTGGCAAGAGCCTTTGCCAAAATCCGGAATCCCAGGGGTGACAAGTGCAAGCCGTCCCTTGCGAAGCAGCGTGGCTTGTCCAGCATGTCATCCCAGGCAGACAGACATTGGATCCCCTTTGAATGACACCAGAATATATATATATATATATATATATATATATATATATATATATATATATATATATTTATGCACACACATGCGCACTTTATTTACACTTTGGCCAGAATTCATAGGTTCATAGGTTCATACTAGGCTATCTGCCCTGGGGCATTTATAAGCCTAGCCCGATTGTGTTTGGCTTACGCCACCCCTTGATTTGAGTATACTGTGCCCTTTTTAAAGTTTAGTTTACTGTGCCTCTGTCTAATACTGACACGGAAGTAATCCCCGGGACAAACCTACGATCCCCCATCCACTCATCAAGATTCTTCTTGAAGAGAGTCAGTGAGGTGCTCTGCCTAACATGAATTGGAATTCTATTTCAGAGCGAAGGGAGCCTCTGGTTATGAATCTGTCCCTCCAGCATGTTCTATTTATTTCTATGCTGAGGTTCAAGTCCCTCGAGTGCATGGCTTTAAGGAATTTAGATTTACTGAGGTGGAGCATGTCCATTAATTCTGGGTTGGACATAGCTTTATTTGTCAGGCATAGATCGCCTCGAAGTAGGCGGTATGCAACTGAGTAGAGCTGGAGTTTTTTGAACCGAGCAGCATATGGCATCTGTTTGAGTCCCTTGATCCTCCTGGTGAGGTACTTTTGGGGTCTTTCTAATTGCTGCAGGTTTCGGGTAAGGTACATCCCAAAGGGGGCATTGTATTCTATGATGGGCCTGATGAGGGATGAATAAACGGGCACGATTACCTCTCTTGATCTAGATGTGAATCCTTTCATGATGAGGTGGGCTATGTAGAAGGTCTTTCTAACCACTTTGGCAATGTGGTTGTCAAAGGAGAGATTGCTATCAACTTGGGTCCCCAGATCCCTAATTACTTTCTCTGTACTTAATGGGTTACCACCTATGTGGTAATTTGTGGGCACGTTGTTTTTGCCAAAGGGTATGACTATACACTTTTTGGCATTTAGCTTTCAGAAATGGCTCAGCTACATTTGGTAAAGCTACGCTAGAAAAGACCCTTTAATGCAATCACAGAGACCTGTAATTCAGGGACACATTAGCTGCAATGAAGAAAGAACCCATTATTGGCTAAATTGTATGTTTCTGAATCACTACACGATTACTGCATTTTGCTGTGGTGATCATTGTCAGTGGCCCATGCTTTCTGTTGGCAGAGGCACCCCCTTATTCATTCCTTCATGCACATACCCACATTCAAAACACACACACACACACACACACACACACACACACACACACACACACACACACACACACACACACACACACACACATACACACACACACACACAGACACCTTCCTATCTTTGCCTGTCTCTGAGTTTACAGAACATTTGTGACATTGTCTCTTATGGTTCTACTGTCCTTCTTAGTAACAAATGCAATGCTTGTAGTCAGTCAACAAATGCCAGATGTTAGAGTTTCATACTTATTGTTCATAAAATGTTTGCACTGCAAAACCTGTAATTATATTACTGTTGTATGTGACTTGGGTAATAGTTAAAAATTCCCAGTGTCTATAGTGTCCCCTAAAGGTTTGCAGGACTTTGTCATTAGGCAAGGAGAATTTACAGGCATGGCAGCCATACACTGCCTAGGCACATACATGGAAACCCTCCTATTCACTCATACAGCACATGCACACCTACCCTGCCTCTCCTCAGTCTAACCCCCTATTGTGAACACTCAAACAGCTATCCCCAACCCACACGCACTCACCTGAGACCATTCATAACACTGCATACAGTCACGCAAGCAGCTGCACACATATACGCATGCACCCCCCAACAATACTTATTCAGTAAACTCATCTGCACTTACTTCTAGCATGATCTCGCCCATTGAAAGCATTGGGTAACCGTGAGCTTTTGGTCATGTTATTTAATGCAGCTGTTGGTGATGATTTATGTGGACAAGTAGTTCTATGAATCGTTCAACTGCATAAGTCACTTACTGCAGTCATTTCCAGGGCATGCACATGACTCATTATCATATGCTTCTCCACAGAATGCCTCATTTACATTTACAATAGGCCAGAGACAAAGAAAAAAGAGAGAGAGAGAGAGAGAACTCTTTGTGATCCTGCACCTCCTCGAGTTAAAGAACTGTGCTAGGGTAGTTTTTGAATCAGAATTGGCTAGAGCCTGCTGTAATCATTTTTAATCCCAAGAATTATTTTATGAAAATTCTTTCCCTAACAGCACTACTTTTCAGACAAAGTATACCTGAAAGTAGGATTAGTTTTTTTTTTGTTCTTGACTGATCACAAAAGGAGACTGTTTATTTTGTGATCAGTTCAATGTGTAATATAGGTTGTTTATATATGCACAGAATGGACCTAGATTCTAAGTGCTGAAACTTAGCAATGCAGAATGAGAGTTTTAATACAGTAAACTGTAGATATAATTTTAGTAAGCCAAAATACCATGTTCTCATAAGGATGTTAATAACTAAGACGGTTGTGGGCAGAGGAGGTAACAATCAAAACGTAAAACTAAAAATTCTATGGTTACCTGTAAGAGCCATGGGAACAATTTACATCTCAAATTAGAAGTATTACTCCATTTTCATCATTTGGAATGGAAATGAGAACCAACTTGGTGAGTTCTTACAATATAATGACAAATCCACCCCGTTCCTCATATTCACCACTAACCACAATAAAGAAACGGTAAATTTCTTTGATGTTCAAGTCAACAAATTATCTGTTAAAAACAAAATTACCAACAATTTATGCCACAAACCATCCAGAGTCAGCCTACTTCTGAACCAAAATAACATGCATCCCTTTAAGACTAAAATAAACGTCATCAAATCCCAAGGCTTGAGATGGCATGAGGTATCTAAAGAACTGGATGACTCTACTAGGAACATCGTAGACTTAGAAAAGGACTTTCTCATCAGAGGATACAGTTCAAAACTTATTAAAGGAATACTAGACCCAATTATTTTCAACAAAACCATGGATCTGAACTTTCCTGATAACATCAGCCTCCACAACCCAGGACCCCACAGGCAGCTCAGGAAAAACAGCAATGAAAGGGCAAAAACATAACATCAGTATGATTATGAGGTATTGTATGGACTTTCAAGAGGTCAAGAAAACCATCACTGAAAATTGCATTATTACCCAGGATAATAACACTCTCAGCAAAACACTTCCACCTAAACCTAGGGTGGCCTAATGGTTAAGGTGCTTGCCTTACAAACACAACGTGCAGAGTTTGAGTCTCACAAGGGATAATTGGTTAGGTTTAAAATGGCTCGCAAGGGCAGTTAGCCTAGTATGAACCTGTCAGAAGGAATAGGAACATTCATGACTTTGTTGAATATAATAGCAACCCAATAACCCCAGAGCTTCCATGAGGCACCTTTCCTTGTAGTCTATCTTATTGTGAGTATTGCCAATATATGAGTGGCAAAGATGGTTTTTACTGCACTTATAACAAAAAAAAATTCTACATATGTCAATCCTACAGAAACTGCAGCACCGCATTTGTGGTTTATAAATCACAGTGCCAAAAATGCCAGGCTTTTTACATCAGCAAAACTATCAATAAACTTAAAAAGTTTGCAAAGCATTACATAAACAACAGACAGGACTCACCCAATTGTGCTTTAGTGAAGCATGCAAACAATAATCCAGGCCACACATTTTTCTTCCTCATCATCGAACAGCTAACCGGAGATCCATATGAAGGCAAAACCAATGACAGACTAGAAAAACTGGAACTTGAATGGCAAATTAGGTTCCAAGTGAACAAATACCCTGGCCTAAACACATCAGGGTCTATTAAATGCATACTAACTCTAAGAAAACTAGACCATCATTTATACTGTGAAATTAGAACACATTTCTGGATCCCTAAGTTCCCCAGGACTTTAGGTCAATATGGAGTCAATAGTTAATAAGCTTAATGTTCAGTTGTCATTTTGTTTCCCAGGACCTCAAGTATATATGGACTCAAAAGGTACTAAGGTAGTGATTCATTCTTTTAATCCCTAATTTTCAATTTTAGGTCATCTCACTTCATACTGTTTCTTTTTTATTTTCTCTTTATTATCATTATTATTATTATTATTATTATTATTATTATTATTATTATTATTATTATTATTATTATTACTTTTATATTTATTTACCCAGGCACTGGGGATGCACAAGCCAGTGAATTTCTTTGTACCGGTCCCAAGCCCAGATAAATGGGGAGGGTTGCGTCAGGAAGGGCATCCGGCGTAAAACTTTGCCAAATCATTTCATGCAGTCACCAGTAAATATTTCCATACCGGATCGGTCGAGGCCCTGGTTAACAACGACCGCCATCAGTACTGTTAGCCAATGGGGTGCTGGTGGAAATTGGGCTACTGTTGGCTGAAGGAGAAGAGGCGGAAGGCATGGCTGAAGGCAGGAAGAGAGGAGAAAGGCTAGGACTGTGGTAGTGAGGGTTGGAACTTTGAATGTTGGCAGTATGACTGGTATAGGGAGAGAGCTAGCTGATATGATGGACAGAAGTAAGGTTGGTATATTGTGTTTGCAAGAGACCAGATGGAAGGGGAGTAAGGCTAGGTGTATCTGAGGTGGGTTCAAATTGTTTTATCATGGTGTGGATGGGAGGAGAAATGGCGTAGGAGTTATTCTGAAGGAACAGTATGCTAAGAGTGTTTTGGAGGTGAAAAGAATGTTGGATAGAGTGATGTTTATAAAGCTAGAATTTGATGGTGTAATGATGAATGTTGTTAGTACATATGCTCCACAAGTTGGGTGTGCAATGGATGAGAAAGAAAAATTTTGGAGTGAATTGGATGAATTGGTGATGACTGTACCCAAGGGTGAGAGAGTGGTGATTGGAGCAGATTTCAATGGGCATGTTGGTGAAGGGAACAGAGGAGATGAGGAAGTGATAGGTAGGTATGGTGTTAAACAAAGGAATGCAGAGGGTCAGACGGTAGTGGATTTTGCGAAAAGGATGGACATGGCTGTGGTGAATATGTATTTTAACAAGAGGGAGGAGCATAGGGTGACATACAAGAGTGGAGGAAGATGCACACAGGTGGATTATATCTTATGTAGAAGTGCCAGTCTGAAGGAGATTGGAGACTCTAAAGTGGTGACCAGATAAAGTGTAGTTAGGCAGCATAGGATGGTGGTTTGTAGGATGACGTTTGTGATCAAGAAGAGGAGGAGGAGTGTGAGGGCAGCACCAAGGATCAAATGGTGGAAATTGAACAAGGGTAATTGTGAGTTGGAGTTCAGGGTTGAGTTAAGACAGGCACTGGGTGGCAGTGAAGAGTTACCAAATAGCTGGGTAACTACAGCAGAGCTAGTAAGGGAGACAGCTAGAAAGGTGCTTGGTATCACATCGGGACAGAGGAAGGATGACAAGGAGACATGGTGGTGGAATGAGGAAGTACAGGAGAGTATACAGAGGAAGAGGCTGGCGAAGAAGAAGTGGGATTGTCAGAGAGATGAAGAAAGTAGACAGGAGTATAAGGAGATGAGGTGCATGGCAAAGAGAGAGGTGGCGAAGGCTAAGGATAAGGCATTTGAAGAGTTATATGAAAGGTTGGACACTAAGGAGGGAGAAAAGGACCTGTACCGATTGGCTAGACAGAGGGACCAAGCTAGGAAAGATGTACAGCAGGTAAAGGTGATAAAGGATAATGAGGGAAACATACTCACAAGTGAGGAGAGTGTGTTGAGGAGATGGAAAGAGTACTTTGAGGGGTTGTTGAATGAAGAGAATGAGAGGGAGAGAAGGTTGGATGATGTAGGGATAGTGAATCATGAAGTACAATGGATTAGCAAGGAGGAAGTTATTTATTTATTATTATTATTATTATTATCAGTTTGATTACCAGGGAAGTCCACTGGGCCAAGAAGTGCCCATTTTCGTGGAGGACTGGGGAGAAAAGCTCCATAAGCAATACAATACAATAAAGGTCAACATACAAGGGGAGAAAAGCTCCATCAGCAATTCAATACAATAAAGGTTAAAGTACAAATCAGATTACAAAGTGACATACAATACAATAAAGGTTAAAATACAAGGTGAGAAAAAGCTCCATCAGGAATACAATACAATAGAAGCTACAAAGTTAAACATTTTTTCCCCAGATGATTACAATATTTACATGCTTGGAGTCTGCTAGTTCTGGATCTTTGGAGCAATAAGAATAAGTAAGAGAGTATAGTGGAGTGGGAGATAGGAGAGCCTAGTGGGAACCCAGTTTTTTATGTGGGGTGAAAGCAGGAGCATTTCCATTTGGAAGATAGGTGAAGGAAAAGTTGGGTCTTGAAGGATTCAGTGTGGGGCATAGTCCTAAGTGAAGGAGCAGAGAGTTCCATTTTTTACCTAGGGAGAAGGAGAGTAGAAGCTGGCCAGCGGGACGTTTGGGTTTGCGGATGGAGATTAGGTTTTGGTGGTCAGATCTCAGTGATCTGTTTGGGATGTATGGAGGAAGGACGTTTTTTAGGGCTGGGCATTTATCAGGGGGGAATATTAACTTGTGAGCAGTGGTTAGTTGTAGATAGTCTAGGTGGTTGGGGAGTTCTAACCAGTTCAGAGATTGTAGGCTGAGGCAGTGGTGAGTTGATGTTTTGGATTTGGTGGCAAATTTAGAGATCTTATTATAGCAAGCTTCGAGCTTAGAGGTGTTGGTAGCAGACAGATTGGTTAGAAGAGGGGCTCCATATAGCAGGGAAGGTAGGAGGTAGGTGATTGCCAGAGTATGCCTAGAGGAGTTGGAAAGAAAGTGGTTGTTCCTATATAGCATACCTAGCTTTTGGTGGGTTTTCTTTATGTTTTGTTGTATGTGAAGATCGAATTTGAGGTGTTCATCTAAGTTAATGCCAAGGAGTTTTGCAGAGGGGACCACTTCAATGGCAGTGTTAGTTTGGCTTAGGACATTGAAAGTGTTTTTGTCCAAGGAGGAAACCTTGGAGGGGAGGAAAATTAATATTTTCGATTTATTGGAGTTGAGGGAAAGGTGATTTTGGTGCATCCAGTTCTCTGTAGTGGAAAAGGCTAATTGAGTTTTGATCAGTAGTTCAGAAAAATTGGGGGCGGCACAGACCAAGGTAGAGTCATCAGCATATTGGATGACTGTGGTGTCAGGGATGACAGTGTGAAGGTTATTTATAAAGATGTTGAAAAGCATGGGTCCAAGGATGGACCCCTGAGGAACGCCAGTAGGTGTAGGCAAGAAGGAAGTGGAGGAGTTCTTCCATTTGACAGCTTGTGATCTGTCAGACAGGTAACTGGAGAACCAGGATAGAGTATTAGGGGAGAGATTAAGGTTAGTGAGATGATGGAGAAGATGAGTGTGGGAGATGGTGTCAAAGGCTTTTGAAAGATCTAGCAGTACTGTGGATACAATGAGTCCAGAGTTTCGGGCTTGATTGACAGTTTTTAGGAAGGATAGTAAGGCAGTTATGGTACTGTGGTCAGGATGGAAGCCGTGCTGGGAGGGTGTTAGGAGGTGATTCTGAATTAGATAAGGCAAAAGTTGGAGATGGACACATTTTTCTAGAATTTTAGATATTGGAGAGAGTAGGGCAATGGGGCAGAAGTTAGAAATAGTGGTGTTTTTGCCTCCTTTGTGAAGAGGTAGAATGTAGGCTGAACACCAGAGTTTTGGTATGTATGACTCATTTAATGATCTATTAATCAGAATACTAATTGGGAGAGCAATACCTTCAGCTGCATGTTTGAGGAAGGAGGAGGGAATGTTGTCAGGGGCATTAGAGCATGGCTTTAGCTTGGATAGAAGTTTTTTTATAAAAATGGTGGAAACAGATATGAGATGGAAATTAAGGGGATTATTATTTGGGTTGCTGGTTGTTGTGAAGAGGGAGTTAGGTGGATTCTTATTTGGGAATGTTTATTAGCTTAGCTATGGATTCAGTAAAGAAGGTGTTGAAATGGGAGCTCAGTTCACTGTCAGTTAAACTAGGGTCAGGGCAGGGATTGTTTCGTATTCCGGGATGGCGAAGGGAGTTGACCGATTTCCAGAATTGTTTTGGGTTCTTATTGTTGGACTGAAGTTTATTATAGTAGTTTTTTTTTGTCCTTGGTAATAAGTTTTTTTTACTTGGTTGCGGAGTTGGGTGCATTGGAGCAAGGCAGAGGACAGTTTATTTTTCTGATAGAGCTTCCAGGATTTGTCTCTGTGATGCATAATTTGTTTAGTTTCTTTGGTCAGCCAAAGAGCAGAATTAGCTTTGATTCGTTTATTTCTTAGAGAGGCTAGGGAGTTAAGAGTATTTATGAAGATAGAGTTAAAATGCTCAACAGCATTATCAAGTGGGAGAGTGTTTAGGGGTTGCCAGTTAATTTGTTTAAAGATGTTAGAAAAAATTAAGGGGTTGAAGTTGCTGAGGTTGCGAGTTTGAACATAGAGATGTTGGTGTTGGATAGAGGTAGCTGATCGATGTATGAAGGCAGGGAGATGATCACTGAAGGTGTCAGGGATAGTGTCACATAGAGTGATTTTGTTTGGATGGGAGACTAGAATCCAATCTATGATGGACCCTGGGGGGTCATTTTTGTTAGGGTGAGTTGTTGAAAGGATTACTTGGGAGAAGTTGAAAAGATTAATGGATAGTGAGGGGGATGGCGTGTTGATTTTATTCCAGTCGATATTGACATCGCCTAGAATACAGGTTTCCTATTTTATTTCAGTTGAGGCCCAGTATAGAATATCTTCAAGGGTGGAGATATTGTTGCCATGGGAGATATATAAAGAAATGAAGCAGATATTTTTATGTTTATTTAAACGGTGAAGGCTTGCAGTGATTTCAGAATTTTTTAATTTGGGGGTAGGGATTTGGAGAGGAATTAGAGAGAGAAGATTGGAGTAGATTAGAGCAGAGCCTCCACCTTTTTTGTTTAAACGGTCACTTCTGAGGATGTGGTAACCAGGAGGTAAGATTTCAGAGTCAGTAAAATGGGGTTTTAGCCATGTTTCAGAGATGGCTAGGATATCAGGTTGATTGTGATTAATCCAGGCTTGTACATGGTGAGATTTGTTGTTAAGGCTCTGGGCATTGATAGTGAAGATCTTGAGAGTGCTGAGAGGGGAAGTGGGAGGAGAAGAGAAAGGGGGAAGTGTTATTTGTTGTGGGAGAAGAAGAGGGTGGAGGGAAAGGATGGTTTGTGCTGAGGCAAGGGCCAGGGTTAGGATGAATGTCTCCAGATAAGGCAAGGACATTAGAGGTGATAAGTTTTAGTCTGTAAGGTTTGTATAGTAGGTGTTTGTCTGGGGTTAGTAGAGGTTTCAGAGAGAGTGTTTTGGTTGAGGTAGAGAATAGTTTGGGATAAAAGAGGTGTAGTGGGTTAGGTGGAATAAGGGAGGAGGATATGGAGTGAAAGTGAGAGAGTTGGAGAGATTGTAGTTGGGTGTTAGGGATAGTTTGAGTAGGAGGGAGGAATGGAGGAGCTTTATGGGAGTAAGAAGTAGCAAGATACAGAGGTATTAGTAAGATGAGAAGTGAGCTGGGGGATTGGATAGTAAAGGGGATTTGGTATGGCATGTTAGGACAGAGTAGTTTAATGTATAGTGGAGAGAGAAATAAGGTGGTATGCTAATTGAGAAGGGATGGTCTAAGTGAATAGAGAGAGTTAGATATTGTAGAAAAGGACAGTGGAAGAATGAGAGTGTGGAGGTATAGGAATTGGAGTAGGAGGAGTTGTAGTGGGAGAGGTAAAAGAGGAGGAGTATACTTTGAAGAGAGAATAAGGGGGGGGTAATAGTAAGAGGAGTATGACTGGATAGTAGATTGAAGAAAGAATAAGGGGGAGGGGAATAGGATGAGGACTATGATTGGATAGTAGATTTGGTGGGAGGAGTCTGTTTAGGAATAAATGTAGAGGTGCTGGGGGCGGGTGTAAACTGGGGGCAGGGTAGGGGAGCGGAGTGAGCCCACAGGGCGAATGGAGCAGGAAGAGCCGAAGGAGGAGAGAGTGAGGAAGACTATCAGTAAGAGAGATAGTCAAGGTAAGTTTTGCAGAGAAGTGTAGGGAGAAGTATATATGTAGATGAAGGACAGAGATAGAAGATAGGGGCTTTATAAAAAAAAAAGGGCAGAGAAAGGGTGTTTGAAAGTAAAGAATGGTAGGTAGTCCTGGGACAGTGGAGGGAGTAGATGAAAGATGTCGAGGAGCAGTATAGGCGAGACAGGAGAGTGTGGATACAGAAGTGGAGACAGTAAGAAGGTAGGGGAGTGCCACCTAGAGGCCTGTCAGTTTAATGCAGTAGAGGTCTGAAAGGGGGATATCACGTAAAGAGAGGTAACATCAGTCGGGATAGGAGAAAATTGTAGTGAAAAGTTGGAAAATCAAGCAGCAGAGAGGGGAGAGTTGAAGCTGCTGGCTGTCCTAGCAGGGAAGCGTACTGCGACCTAGTTATAGTCAATTTAACTACTACCAAGTGTTAGAGCAGTACACATACTTTTATGTTTTAAAAAAATCCTTGTAATGGAAGTTATTCAGGGAGTGGTAGGCCTTTTCAGGTAGGTTGGAATTGTCCATTTATTGGTGGTACTTAGCCCGGGTATCCAGGTGGGTACTTTCAATAGATTTAGGCAGGGAAGGCAGGAGCACAAGTATTAGGTGCAGATGCTGGAGCAAGGGAGCACAGCAGCTGGGGGAGGACAAGGTAAATTAAGGATAGCTATGAAGAGAATGATGAATGGAAAGGCTATTGGCCCAGATAACATACCTGTGGAAGCATGGAGGTGTTTAGGTGAAATGGCAGTGGAGTTTTTAAACAGATTGTTTAATGAAATCTTAGAAAGTGAGAGGATGCCTGAGGTATGGAGAAAAAGTGTTTTGCTACCAATTTTTAAGAATAAGGGTAATCTGCAGAGCTGTAGTAACTACAGAGGGATTAAATTGATCAGTCACAGCATGAAGTTATGGGAAAGAGTAGTGGAAGCTTGGTTAAGAAGGGATGTGATGATTAATGATCAGCAGTATGGTTTCATGCCAGGAAAGAGCACTACAGATGCGATGTTTGCTCTGAGAGTGTTGATGGAGAAGTACAGAGAATGTCAGAAGGAGTTGCATTGTGTTTTTGTAGACTTAGAGAAAGCATATGACAAGGTGCCTAGAGAGGAGTTGTGGTATTGTATGAGGAAGTCAGGAGTGTCAGAGAAGTATGTAAGAGTGGTACAGGATATGTGCGAGGGTAGTGTGACAGTGGTGAGGTCTGCGGTGTGAGTGACAGATGCTTTTAAGGTGGAGGTGGGGTTACATCAAGGATCAGCTCTGAGCCCTTTCTTATTTGCAATGGTGATGGACAGGTTGACAGACGAGATCAGACAGGATTTCCCGTGGACTATGATGTTTGCAGATGACATTGTGATCTGTAGTGAGAGTAGGGAACAGGTGGAGGAGACCCTGGAGAGATGGAGATATGCTCTAGAGAGAAGAGGAATGAAGGTCAGCAGGACTAAGATAGAATATATGTGTACGAATGAGAGGGAAGGTAGGGGAATGGTGAGGATGCAAGGAGTAGAGGTGGCAAAGGTGGATGAGTTTAAATACTTGGAGTTAATAGTTCAGAGTAACGGTGAGTATGGAAGAGAGGTGAAGAAGAGAGTACAGACAAGATGGAGTGGGTGGAGAAGAGTGTCAGGAGTGATTTTTGACAGACGAGTACCTGTAAGAATGAAAGGGAAGGTCTACAAGAGGGTAGTGAGACCAGCTATATTATATGGGTTGGAGACAGTGGCACTGACAAAAAGGCAGGAGTTTGAGCTGGATGTGGCAGAGTTAAAGATGTTAAGATTTGCACTGGGTGTGACGAGGTTGGACAGGATTAGGAATAAGTATATTAGAGGGCCAGCCCAGGTTGGAAGGTTTGGAGACAAAGCCAGAGAGGCAAAATTACGTTGGTTAGGACACGTGCTGAGGAGGGATGCTGAGTATATTGGGAAAAAGATGCTAAGGATGAAGCTACCAGGTAACAGGAAAAGAGCAAGGCCTAAGATAAGGTTTATGCATGTGGTAAGAGAGGACATGCAGGTGGTTGGTGTGACAGAGCAAGATGCAGAGGACAGGAAGAAATGGAAACAGGTGATCTGCTGTGGCGATCCCTAACAGGAACAGCCGAAAGAAGATGATGATGATGATGATTACTTTTATTAGTAGGAGTAGTAATAGTAGTAATTCAGCCTAGTTAATACTGGCATGAATCTCCTAATATAGTTAATGGACTGTATGCAGGGCAAGATACCTCACTTCCTATATACTATATTTTATTTGGTTCTATATTACTTGGTTCTGTACCCAGGCTTGTCTGCAACATTTAACCACCACCTGTCTCTGGTCCTACTTTTTATTCCCCCTCCCCTAAGTAGATGCACACACAATGCTCGATAATGTTAGTCCTATTTCACTGGAAACCAGAAAGTAGTAGTGAGGATTTTGTAAGCGCTCATTTTGCCAATTTTTGTGCAGCTAGATAGAAAAATAATTAGCTGTTCACTCTGACTCCAACTGTTTTGCTAACTTTATTTCCAATGATAACACATTGCCACATGACCATATTTCACATGTAATCCCTCGATTTTAAAATGTAATTATTCGTGTACAGACACTCCATATAATGTATGCTGCCTCTGTCTCTGTACTTGTTAGCCATGGACATGAGGACTGCTTGCCCTAATAATGTATCGTTTTCCCTTCCAACACCCCCCCCCCAAAAGCATACCTTCGTATATAATTCTTAAATTTCCCCTCAGCTCCCAATAACCTTTAAAAATAAGTTAGGCAGTCAGATTATGTTACAAGCTTGACGGCAAACCTTCTTCCACACAAAAGTTAAATTTCATTTGCCTTATCCCACACACATGGATGGCTAGCAGTTATAAATTACAAGTTAGAAGCTGAACAGCACACTGCCTTTTAAACATAATCTAAATCTCAATGTTCATTTGTCTTGTTAAGATGCCACACACACGTGGATGGCTCATAGTTAGAAATTACTCACAACTTTATTTAAAGCACACAAAAGCTTGCCTCATACATTATGGATATCAGTGCTTCCCAGTGGTTCACAATGACCATAAGGTTGATCCTAAAACAAATATAAAATAAAGATAAACATAAATATAACAATGACTCTTACATTAAGCACTCCATTAATTCTTCCCCAGCTGTGATAATATGCCACACACGTGGGGTGACCATGGTTTGTAATCATTCATAAGTTGATCCAAGGCACACTTTTACCCTCACATTGAATGATTCTTCAGGGGATTTTCAAGAATACACAAAGGTTCTTCCATTTTGCACAGCCTAGATGGACTAATAGACTTAAACTCAAAGGGTTATGTTTAGACCCACACCTATCCACCAGTGTTAAACACCATACTTTTAAGACACAGCTGATTTGTTTTCTGTCTGACCCAGTAACCCTCCCACTTCAGTCTCAGCATCAGGCACCTACAATATCGAGAAGCTCTTAATTTAAACACTGCCACAGCTTGGCTCTCAGAACTTTGAACAGATAGGTAGTTACATTTGTTGACATGGCAAACACAACCCAGTCACAATGTTAAACCACCATTTTTGTAAGCCTAGAGAGACAACTTCCAATATAATGTTTTGATCTTAAGTATATATTTTTTTATTTTGCATTTTGATGGGTTTGCTATAATTCACAGGAATATACCCTCCTATCCAAATAGGCAGATATGACTTTTAATAACTGAAGAGTCCAAATTTTGGATTTTCCCTAAAACATGGAAAATTAGTGTGCCTGAAAGGAATAGTGGGAGCATAGCAATTCATCAGAGGTAGAAAAAGTCAGACTGGATATGAAAACACACTTTCTGTTTAGACATTTATCTGACTCTTACATTCCCAAGGTGTTTGGCAAAACTCATATTAGGGCACTTCCAGGGAGATCGCACAGGGACATTAATACTTCACCTCTAAATATCTTATGTTCTAACAGTGAATATGAACATTACTGAGGTTTATTTAAAAACTTTCATAGAGCTTTAAATGCAAATAAACTCAGCCAGCTTACCACCATTTTACATATAATGCACTAAGAAGGAGTGCAGCATGGTTACTCAGGTAACATCTCTTCTGCAAATAGTACCAGGGTATCAGGTTTAGTATTGATCTCCAGTCACTATCTGTATGTAGGTTGTACATGACTTTTATCTTTGTGGTCCAGTTTCCTGGTATCTCCCCCTAGTCATTCTGGTTAATTGGCAAAACTCATACATATTATTTTATATTATTACTGGTGTGTGTGTGTGTGTGTGTGTGTGTGTGTGTGTGTGTGTGTGTGTGTGTGTGTGTGTGTGTGTGTGTGTGTGTGTGTGTGTGTGTGTGTGTGTGTGTGTGTGTGTGTGTGTGTGTGTGTGTGTGTGTGCACGTGTGTTTAATTACCTATTTAGTATTTGATAACCAAGTTAACTTGCTGAGAATATCTTTTAGTTTAATGCAAGTCATATGGTATTACCAGTACACAAACACAGTTGTTAAGTAAGGTCCCAACGAGTTTAGGCAGCATAAGCTTCCTTGCATGCAGGTGTATAAGTTTAAGTATTTTTTTCATGAAGTCATTAGCTGTATAGCTGTTCTGCTAGCCTAAACCCACCATTCAATGACATGTTCTGGTGGGTTTGCACAATGGTTAAGGTCCTTTCCTCATAGACATAAGGCACAGCATTTGATTCTGACCATGGATTATTGGCTAAGCTTAAAATGCACTTCAGAATAGTTATCATTAGTATTCACCTATGAAGAGGGATTACAGATGGACCTTCAGAATGCTGAAGGATCTGTTGTGCTGGCCTCTGTTGCCTCTGTTCTTAAGGCATGATAATATAGCCTGGCTATGTGTCAGTCATTATTTGCATACCTTAGAAAACTATGTTATTACTCAGGGAATGCTTCATGCTTTTTAATGGCTCTTAATCTACAAAGAGGGCAGACTCCTTTAAACACTGCTCTTGCTGTGTACTACAAGTAAAATGATGACAAAGTCAGTGACATCTTCCTCTACAAGGCTGGGTCAGTGCACTTTCTCTCTCCAAGAACAGAGGTACTTTTGCATTATGAATGCCTGGCAGCCACACAGGTGGCACATACATCCCATATATTATTATGATGGAGTTCATGTGCTTTAGCCCAGAATATACAAAATTACATCTTCTGTTCACAGTCTCTGCACTGTCTGATAAAAAAAGCAACCAGGCTGTGAAGGGGATATGGTATTTATTCACCACAGTCAGATGTTTGTTATTTTCTGAAAAAAATTCTCATCAGTTCCCCACATGCATATACATAATGGGGCAACTTTAAAGTCAAAGTAGCCCATGATACATAGCAACAGAATTTGAACCTATATTTATGTGTGTGTGCATTTGTATAAATATATGTGTGAGTGTGTAATTGTGTAAGAAATGGTTGACTTTACAAAGACTCAGACACCACATACTCACTCACAAAATATCGACTATGCCACTGATTGAGCACTAATATAACAGCATCACATACAGTTAGAAATACGCATTTTACACACTTGCATTTAAATTGCTAAACACAATAGCTGCACAAAAGGCAAACTGCCTTCAGGTCCCACTTTTTTCTGTCTGAACAAAAACACAAACATGCATTTCTTCCACACCCACACACTCTTACTTATTGTAAGCTTGTGTGTGTACTTGGTTGTGTGCGTGTGTGCATGTGTGCGTGTGTGCGTGTGTGCGTGTGTGTGTGTGTGTGTGTGTGTGTGTGTGTGTGTGTGTGTGTGTGTGTGTGTGTGTGTGTATGTGTGTGTGTAATATACATGCCCTTTTTGTCAAGGTTATAAACTGAAAAGGATCTGAGAAGGAACAGTTCCTTTACCAAGTTAACAAATAAATAGATTAAACAACAAATTTATAACAATTGTTTGTGTGTTTTTAGGAATAATGTTTCAAGATGAAATAATGAAATTAAACTCTGACAAGTAACCTCTATGACCACATGTATGCATGCATTTTTTTATATTTATCGAGTACTGCTTTCTGTCAACCACTGATACATTTGTTTCATTTAAAGTGCTGCAGTCCCTATTTTCTTCTGGATTTTGTTGCTATAGCCCAGTAAAAATAATACCTTATTTAGCCTAATTCCTTTCTTAACTATTTCATTCAAGAGTGCCTGCATCTGTTGTTTATACTTTTCTGTTCCTCCTGCAGACCAAATATATGTATCTCCAGATTTCTCTTTCAATTGTCTCACACCTCCAGCAATTGCCTACAGCTTCAGGGAACATCCTTGCCAATCTAGCCAGCAGATAAAAATATTTATGCTGGCATTGCCATTGAAATAGTTTAAATCTATTTGCTTTTGTAACATATCTTGGCAGATTTAAGATGAATTCCCATTGCTTATTCCAAATCCATGCCTGCATTTCCTTTTCCCAAATTTTCTTCAAGCTATCCAGTTCTCTCCTCTCCTTATCTGCTAGCAAGTTACATCCCTAAGCTATAATTCCCTTACAGAACCCTGTTTATCTCCCTTTATCTATCTCCAGTAATATCTCTGACAATTCATTCACCATCTTGCTTCCCCTTTAATTGCCTCCATCTTACCTTTATCCCACTATACTCCCCCATTCCAGCTCATCTAGTAGGATATATTTCTCCTTCAATTCCCTCCATGTTTTTATCCCACTCCTCACCAGTAACTACTACAAGTACTTAACTACTTAACTCTTCCTTGCCTCTTTCTCTAGCTCTATAATATTCTTTTGATTTTTTTATCTCTCACTATTCCCTTTATAGGCAGGCTTTGTACCTTGCATTTTTTCAGGTCCTGATGCTGTCATAATCATCTAAAAAACGTTGCCAATAATTCAACAACCCAGGTGCAGCTCATGCTATCAGACTGCAGGAATGCAGCCTCCCAGCTGTAAAAAGAAAGAAAAATAATTTTACAAAATAAAATAATTAGTATACTAGCTGCGAGTCCGACTGACTGTTAAAGTCCCGGAATTGAGTATGTGTGCTTGGTGACTAGTTTCTGTAAATCCAGACTGTTGTTAAACCAGTCCAGATTAAGAAGAAAAGGCATCAATGTACAGATGCTCAGAGGTCTATGCAGTTTGTAACCACAGAAAGCGGAAGGGGATCGGACTGCCACGTCTGTAGTCACGTACATGATGTGGATGGCTACTGATTTGTTCTCTCTCAACTCTCACTGCAAGGTTCATTATTTTGTGTGTGTGATTTGGAATGAACAAAGCTGCTGCAAGGGAATATTCATCTCAAGGTTCATTATGTTGTGTGTGTGATTTGGCATGAACAAAGCTGCTGCAAGGGAATATTCATTTCCACCAGGAACAAAGGTGTGTGTGTGTGTGTGTGTGTGTGTGTGTGTGTGTGTGTGTGTGTGTGTGTGTGTGTGTGTAATGCCCCAGTTAAACACAGCTGGTGGCTAGAGTTATTCAGGCTCAGACCCTGTACCTTGGGTACAGGTAGCAAGACCCTGAATTCCCTCTCTACCACCGTTTGTGAAAACTATCCAGATTTTTGCCTCATATTTTTGTTCTGTTCTGTTCCTCATAAAATCTGTGGTTTTCTGGATCTTTCTAATCAGTGAAGGATTCAATTCACTAAATAATGACAAACATTTGAATTTCAGACCTCATATTCTTCAGAAAATTCATGGTAACACAAAATTTATTCTAGCAATTTTCTAAGTTTATAAGATCAAGATTTGAAATCTGTCCCTATTTTTGGGGCTGTATTCCCCCATTATTGGCTTTGTCCAGGTTTTGTGGTAAGAGGTTGAGAGCTGTGATGAGAACTAAATTTACTGAATATGTTTGGAGGATGTATTCCCCCATTATTGGCTTTGTCCAGGTATTTTGTGCTAAAAGGTTGAGAGCTATGGTGAGAACTGAGTTCACTAAATGATAGTCATTTAAGTTTCAGTTCTCCTGTCTTTCATGAAGCAGCTGATTTGGCATAGTGGTATTTTGCTCTGACTGCAGTGTTCAGGGTCCTGGGTCCAAGACTTGGCAGTGAAACACATGGTGGTAACACAACATTTTATTCTAGCAACTTTCCAAGATTATACAAGCAATGTTTAAAATGTGTCCCTGGTTTTTGGGCTTTTGTCCCCCCCCCAATAAATTTTGGCTTTTTACAGATTTCTTGTGCTGCAAAGTTGAGCGATACAGTTGAGTGTCAAATGGATTTTAGAAGGAGCTGAGAGCTTCAAGGAAAAAGAAGTTTAGTGTTGCTTATGCTGAGTCTGCATTGTTAATAGCATAACAGGTTGAATGCTTGCTTTTGATGCAGAAGGCTGTGGGTTCTACTCCCACAGTATGCAGATGGATTGCTGATACTGTACTGTGTTGTACTTTTAAGTGAGGTGGATGCTACAGTCCTGAAGGAGGTGGATGCTGCAGTCCTGAGACTCTCCTCTTTGGTGGAGATACCTAGTAACTATGAACCTGTTATCAGTCTGCCATCCATTCCCTATTGCAATATTACTAGCTTATCATTTTTTAATGTGACATAGGCAATTTATTCCTCAAGGGCAAAAGGCACTTTATTTGCAGATGAAACAATGAAATATAAAGTTGTTTGCTAGCAGCAACCTCTTCATTAGTTACAGATCTCTTTAATGTGGAATTAGATGACTTTTATGATGGAAATGTTCTGAACTGGCCAGTTTTGTCATTATTGGTACATGCATTTTGTTTTATTGCTTACTGGAAAAATGTTCAAAACAATAAATTTAAAATACCCTCTAACAACTGTACTGTATTATACAAGGAATGTAATTTAATACAAGCCACGGTGGTACAGTGGTTAGCGTTGCTGCCTCACAGCAAGAGGTTCTCTGGTTCGATTCTCAGCTGAGGTGCCTTCTGTGTGGAGTCTGCATGTCCTCCTTGTGATTGCGTGGGTTTCCTCTAGGTGCTCCGGTTTCCTCCCACATCCCAAAGACATGCTGTAGGTGGATCGGATACTCTAAATTGGCCCTAGGTGTGAGTGTGTGGATGTGTGTGCCTTCAGTGGAAGGTTGGGCGTTGGGCTGGCAACGCGACACTGTAAAACTCTACTGCCAATCATGAGTGGACAGGTGATCTGCTGTGGCGACCCCTAACTGGGAAAAGCCGAAAGAAGAAGGAAGGTGTATCAAAGAACATGGGTATGTTTTGTGTGCAAGGGGCCTATGATTTGAAAACAGCCCAAAGTTAATCTTTATTTGCCACTGGCCAGATGTATTTTCTTTGAATGTGGGTTTCAATGCTGTTTCAATGAATGTGAGTTTCAAGGGCAGAGAAGTTTAATGCTAAGTCTATTTTCAAAGTGAGACTGTATTGCTTTGTTTAGCAGATGTCTATTAGTGTTTGTTCTGTAAAATGTAAAATAAAACTTTAAAACAAAGTCCAAATCATCATAGAAGTAAAGCAGTATGCACATTACAGTGTTTATGGTAAATGGGGTGAAATAGCCAAGTAAGAACATTGGAATGGCTGCAGGGGGAGGCCCTATTCAACCATGATTTTGCAAGGGTGGAAGGGAAGCAAACTCAAAGACAGCCCTGGCTGAACTATACCTCTCAATTGTCCCGATTTTTGCAGAATGAGTAGATATTTGCTTCTTATTTTTGTTTTTTTCCTCATAAAATTTGTGGCTTTCTGGCAAATCATTTAGGAATTAAGTCACTGAATAATGACAGACATTGAGTTTCAGACTTCATACCCTTCAGAAAAATGCATGCTAAAGCAATACCTGTTATTCTATCAACTAAGTTTATTCAAGAGCAATTTTTAGTACTGTTTGTTTGTTCCCCCAATATATTTGTCCTTGTCCAGATTTCCTGCATTAAGAGGTTGGGAGGCATGCACAAATAAATCACTTTATAGAATTAGGTATATCCAAACCTCTCAACTGTCTCCAATTTTGGCTCAAAATATTGCTCTCCCCCTAATAATCCCACAGCAAAATGGCAATTTTGGAGGAAAATATGGAGGGTTTATAATTAATAAATAATTGTAATGATCAGAGTTATAGAATACTTTTATTTCAGAAATGCATGTAGATTCTCTTACTTTGTCAGCTGCTCAACTTAACAGTACTAATATTTTAAAAAGTGTCCCTTCTTTGACAGGTTCCCAGCTGTATTGTGTGGCTATTTTATATTTTGCATCACATTTTTGGTCCGTTTTTCATAAAATTTTTGTTTTCTGGCAAATTAGCTGCAAATTGTTAAAGATTGAAGTTAGAAAATAATGACATTCATTTGAGTTTCAGATTTCAAACCCTTCAGAAAATTCATACTAACGCAAGAACTACTATTCTATTATCTTTCTAAGTTTATAAGAGCAATATTTAAAAATTGTCCTTATTTTTGGGCCTTTCTCCCACTTCTATTTATGGCTTTGTCCAGATTTCTTGCTCTGAGGTTGAGAGAAATAACAAATGTGTCAGGGCCATTAGCCAGAGACATTTCAAATTGTGGCATACTTGTTGTACCCCACTCCCCCATATAGTGACTCTGGATGTATCCAAGCAAGGCAAGGAACAGTTATGCAGTGTAAGTGTGCAGAGTATCCCCCCATCCAAGGTAGACACAAGTACTACAGTGGCTTTTCATCTGTCCTTGATTTTGCAGAATGTTCTGGTTTTCTGTCATATTTCTGTACTGTAGATTTATGCTTATTATTATTCAGAAAATGCATGTTGTTGCAGTGTCTGTTGCTCTGTGTTTAAGTAGCAATAATTTAATGATGATCAGGTAAGCTTGTCTGAGATTTTAAGATGCAAGTAAGCTTTAATAAGCATACTGTTAAATAATTATCGACATTGAAAGCCTTTTTGTTGTTGCCATGCAGAGAATATTTACATAACTAGACAACGTATAAGCCTTAGGTATTGAAATGCATATGACAGTATTTGTAATAAAAGACAGGATTACAGTATTTTCAGAAGCTCATTACATTTGTTGAAGACTTGCAGTCATCTTTGCAGGCTTTACCCATAAACTAAACAGAATGTCAAGCTATCATGTATAGTCTATAACCTGTGCAGTAATCCTTTAAGCAATTTATCTTGAGCTTGTTTCTTGTTTGCTGTTCATTTTTTTACTTTGATCATGTTTTCCCCATGAACCAAGTAGATAGTTGTTGTCAGGCAGCAGGTCTTTTTTGGATAAGAAACATTTTTACAAGTGGGGGTATCACAGAGATTGCTACTTTCATCATGTTACTTGGTACTTTTATAAAGCTGAATATAAATTATAATTAGAACTGTAGTGCAAGGAGAAGTGGTTTGAGTTGAGTGCTGCTTGTTTTTTTATACTTGATTCTGACTCGCATTCCAGCAATGTATTTAAAAAGTAATTATTTTTTCATGCCTCAGAACCTTTTTGTTTCCATCTAGATATTAAGTAAGCTGTCATGTAGCCAATCCATTTAAATATTTTTTTTCTTCTCCACTTCATTTTGTCTTGATTGGACTCTCATAATGATGGTTTGGCACCCAGGCAGCAAATTTAATTAAAGTCCCAGTTTTTGTGGTTTTGAGCATAGCTCTGCCCATTTTTAATTGGCCATACCCCTTCATGTTGGGCCCACCCATTCAGCTGTCTCCTGCAGCCCCCCTTTGATTTGAAGTTACCAGCCACGACTTCAACAACCTAGGCTTCAACCACTCCCTCAGATATTCCTAAAGCACCCTCACCAAATCCTGTCCTCTACTCAGCTCCTCATTTCCTTCCCTGTCCATATTTTCCAGTCTGTTTTGTACTGTGTCTCCAACAACCTCATGATTAAACCTAACTGACAGCTTTTCAGATCTGGCAGCCCCATCTCTACCCTTTTTCATACACAACATATTTTCAGGCTACACTTAACTTCCCCTCCCCTTATGTAATCCCTCATCATTTCCTCTGCCATTTTTTAGGAAATCCTCCTATAATAAGCCCCAAATGACCTGTGCCAGACATAGCACCCGTGGTAGTATAAATAACTGCAGTAGCTGTAATTTTTTTATGTTTAACACATTTATTGAATTATCACTTAAGACACAGGCAAACAGAAAGAAAACAAATCATGTTAACATGTTCACAGTTACAAACATTATACATTGATTTATATAATTGTCATTAGTCCAACATCACATATATTGCCAGATTCCTGCCTTCCCTTAAAACTCACTCCTTCTCCAAAGCATTATTCTGCATGTATTGTTCCCACAAGTTCCATTTTTTTCTATGCAATTTGTTCCCACCCATTTCTAAAAATCCTGCTTCTAGTTATTTTATTTCTGTACAATATTCACTTTGATTTCCATTTTCTAACAATGTCTTTTTTGGCAGTCACCAGAATTAAACTTAACAAGGCCTTACTATCGTTAGGCAATTCTGATCCTGCAGCCCAGCTCAAAAAATCATTTCCTTAGTTCCATCCATTTGCACATCCAATAATTCTGCCTAGAATCAAGTTACTTCTTTCTTCTCCATCACCCTTCCAACATTTTTATGCCCTACTAATAATCCCTTTTTTAATAGCAGCTTCTGCTCTAGATTCAAATAAAAACTCTACCAGAGCAGGTCATTCACTTAGGATTCCCCAGTCCCTTTCTCTTTTCCTATACTCTGATATCAATCCCTGATAGGGAAGGCAGTTTATACCCTGCAGTCCAAATGTCTTCGTGGCCTGCTCCCATTCTAGTGTTTCCTCTCTGTAGTCGCTTGCTCCTAATGCCATGATTTCTTTACATGTTTTCTCCAATAAATTCTAGCTTCCTCTTGCAAATTCTCTGTACCCTTAATTGCAGTTATCCATGTCACCAGAATCTCCTTTCTCCATTCTTATGTTGGCATATTAGAATACTTTCTGCTACTTTATGAATATAATAGTTTATATAGCTGCTGTTATTCTCTTTAAGGATCTACATCCAAAAAAATCTCACTTTCTACTTATTTCCTGAAATTTCTCCTGCTTCATTACCACCCCTTTCCACTCTGAATTATAGCTTTCTGCTTGTGTTATGTATATGAGCCTTAACTTTTTAGTTCTAAGATATCCCTTTAAAGCAGGTAATCCTAAACTAAATTACTTACTGTCTGCACCATCTCCTCTGGTTGATAAACGTATGCTTGACCTATAAATGCATATATATATATATATATATATATATATATATATATATATATATATATATATATATACATGCACACACAAAACTAAAGGGTTAAAAACATTTTCACTGCTTGTATCTTGTTATCCTTGTCAAGGAACATGAGCTTCCAGATTCTCAGTTTTTGTATTATCTATTGTTAATTTATTCCCACATATCCTTAATTGCCATAACAGAATCATTTTAACCCATACTCCTAAATACTTCATTTTACTGTGTCCCCATAAATATGAGTATTGATGAAACACTTCATATGTGCTTACATGGTTCACAGCTACAGTCTTTATTTTGTCTTCATTAATTTTATATCCTGAAAAAAACTTGAAACTGTTGCATAATGTTCAACACTGAAATGTAATTTTCTGGTTTTATTAGGTACAAAATAATATCATTTGCAAAACATTTCTCAATTACCATATCAATTATATCCTTGAAATTTAGAGTCCCTTATATTCTTTACCCATACCTCTAAATATAACACAAATAACAAAGGGGAAATAGGATACTCTGCCTGATTCCATTGATCAGCACAACATATCAGAGAGGAACCCTCCAACTTTAATTTTTGCCTCATGTCCCTCATATACTCTCCTAATTAACCTTTAATTGTATCAGGGAATGCAAATGCTTCCACTGCCCTCCTCATAAAATCCCAACTTACTGTGTTGAATGTTTTCTTTGAATCAAGACCCAACAAAAGCAGCAGCATTTTTTACATTTGGCTTCTCTCTAGATCATTTTTCTTTTAATGCTGTCAGATGTTTGACTCTTCTCCACAAAACCACATTGATCCATATCTATCAATTTTGACAACATATTGCCATGCTTTTAGTTATTATAGACATAAACACTTTATAATCATGGTTTAAAATTGAAATGTGCCTGTATTTAGCTGGATCTGATGGATCTTTGCCATTCTTAGGTATCACAACCACCACAGCTTTCTTCAAGGAAGCTGGTGCTTCTCCTCATTTTACAATACTGTTAAATAACACTTTTTACATTCTTTTCACTTTCTTCCCTCCTAGCTTCCAGACTCCCATAGGAATACCATCTATTCCTGGAGACTTTCCTGCAGATTAATTATACATCACTGTTTCTATCTCATCTCATCCTCTTAACTGTTAATTATTGAACCTCATCTACCTCTAACATGGTATACTTAATTATGTCTTCCATAAATATTTCCATTTCTTGAATTGTACATCTGCCTTATACATATTTTCATAACATTTCCAAAATATCTCTACTACCTCTACAAGCTCTCTTGTTTTTATTTTATTTTATTTATTTATTTATATTTATAATATTCCCTGCTGAAAGCTGATCATTTCTCCTAAACTTATTTTATGTTTTAAGTAGAATATAAATATATGCCAGCATAATTCTTCACCCTTGCCAGTAACCCCTTAATACCACAAATCTACCATTACTATATTTTCCTTTACTATGACTATTGGACCTTCTTTAGCAATTTGTATAATTACCCCCTTTTCCTTTGTTCCTGACATTCTGCTGAATATCCAGCCTGAAATAATTTTTTTATCAAATTCACATGTTCAGTTCTTTCCAAATGTGTCTGCTATAGCATTGCCATTTGTACTCTGCATTTATTAATATAATTCAATACTCTTACCTTTTTGTCTATACCTATAAGGCCATTCACATTCAAAAATAATATGTTTAGTGTAGTCTTTGTGATAACAAGAATTTATTCCCACCCATTACACATGACAGCTTTTTTAAATGTCTATTTCCAGCTTTTGTGTTACATGCACCCATTAATATTTGGCAGATTGATTCTTTATACAGTTGTTTTTGTCATCTCTATTTGACGCTATGTCACATTTTAAAGAGTTTTTGTTTTAATGAAAACCCTCAGAGAAAAAACAAACATATCCCCCAGAGACCCCCATAACCTTTTAACGTAAAACAAACATACAAAACTATACAGTGTCCTAATAGCAGCAGCTGTCCCAAACTGACAGCTGCACCTGCAAGCATTAATTAACCTAAAATTAAGATTATCTATGCCAAGACACATATTACAGCCTTTGTTCCCACTTACATTAATTGATGTCTGTTCTTGTCTTATCTTATTCCCCTCGCAGATGTGAACAGCAACCTGCATGCTTTCAGAAAACATTAACATTTAGTTTTAAGAAAAATGTACTAGCTATATTTAAATAAAACTTATTTAGACACTGTTCTAGTAAATGAATTAAAGTGTTTAGCTATCAGAAAACTTATCTTTTATTCACTTCCAATAATTACAAACTTTATTTTTTTTCTGAGCTGCTTGCCTTTTACCTTTTAATTTTACATTTCTTTCAGTAAATAATATCCAGAAGTTTCAATTTACTGCCTTCATCTTTAGGCAGCTTGTTTCAATGGAAACATGAGTACAAAATATATAACTGCACTTAAGACTGGCACTGAACATTTATTTGCTTAAAGAAAACTATTCATTGCATTATGGTCTCTCATTTTCTTTTTCAAACCCATTTGCTTTCACAAAAAATTGTTATTGTATTAAGCCAAGAGCATTAATCCAGACATTCACCTATGCAAAAGTAAAACATTTTAATTCTACACATAATCAGTGCGCTTTTAAATCCCATCCCCCATCCCAAGAGCCCAAGAGTACAACCTATCGACTTAACATGCTTTTGTCCAGTCCAGCCTTTCTTATCATTTTTAACTTGTAATACATAAACTTCTTAAAATTAAACATGTACCTGTTTACTTTAGTATCTTTATTATATGCAACAATTACTGAAAATGCTTTACTGTATAACATGCAATTTATATCATAAAATGTTTTATACAAATAAAAAGTGTTTTATTTATTTACTTTTAAATTTTTCTTCCTTTTTTCCCTTTTAGTGTCCTTCCAAACATTAATGACATTAAAGTGGGGCATATTTCTGACAGTCCCCCAACAAGTTAAAGTCAACAAAAATCCAATCTTTCTCATCCACTTTTTGTAAAGCAATAATTCACAAATATGATTCACATTTATTCACTAATATCAGTGTTGCTGGCCTTCTTCCTGTTCATCTCCTTCGCCCAATTGCAGACTCCAGTTCAAGTCCAAGTTAGTTTTAATTCTTCTAGACAACTCCCATGCTCTTTTATATCTCAAGTATTTCCTTTGGAAGACTAGAAAAGGTTTCATTTGCAAAGTCTCTCTATGACTTATCATCAGAAGAATGGCAGACAGAGTCCCCTTTTGTTTGATGGCTTACCCCTTGTTGGACAAACGTTTGTATTTCCCCTTAGTCGTCTGTTTTGTATCAAAAAATGACTTTGATCTTCCAGGAAAAATATTCTGAAAGCAGCTGGATACATTATTTTGAATCTTACACCTGCCTCTTGACATTCTCTGATTGAATGGGATAAAGTTGTTTCTCTTCTGCCTGGTGTACGGTTAATAAATATTTTCCACAAATACTTTACTGTCTCCAATTTTTAATAATTTGCCTTTCTGCCACAGTTTTATCAGGATCAACTCTTTCTGCTGGTATAATTGCATCTTTACTAATACAGGTATTGACTGCATTCTCATGGCCAGGTTTGGAGCATGCACACAATGTGGTCTTTCAATTAGCACATCCTGTTGTGGAATACCAGTCCAGTTACTTATTTGTGCTTTTATGAAATTAATACAGTCTGTTCCTAACAATTTCTCTGGTACAGCAGAAAATCACAGGTTTTCTCTGCATGCTCTGTCCTCTAGCTCTACCATTTTTTGAAAGAGTTCTTTATAGGTTCATATCTGTATAATAGACTGACGAATAGGGCCCTAAAAAGCCTAGTGGTTCAACCCAAATGTGACCCACAAATTTGATTTATATTGGATTTATAGGGGTTTACTGACTGCCTCTATCCATCAGAGACATAGCGCTAGACTGAGGGAGTGAATTTCCAATTACCCATTCACTGGTCTAAGTTGTGCTTAAGTAGGGATTTCTTCACATGCCCTGTTCCAGGGAGTGGGAATTCTCTGAGAAACATATTTGTCTCTTGAAAATCTGCTATTTATGTTGCAAGCCAAATTTAGGTATTTTAATCTAGTAATTCTGATGCTGTTTATTTTGCAGAAGCGCAAAGGTTTAATCAAAACAGGGTCCAGGGATGCCTTGTATGCCAGGCAAAGATCATCATTCAGAAATCTGTATAACACTGAGTAAAAAGATAAAGCTTTGAGGTATATAGCGTAGGACATTTTGCTTATTCTCCATATTATTTTCATAAGGAACCTTTGTGAATATCCCATTTGCTGCATGTGTCTAGTCAGGTACATACTGAAGGGGATGCTATACTCTATGATGGGCCTGATGATGGCTGAGTACAGTGGTATGATGACTTCTCTGGACTACATGCCACACCCTTGCTTATAAGTTGAGCAACATAGGAGTTTCTTACTACCTTGGACACATGTTGGTCAAAGTCTAGGTTGGTATCTACATGAGTTACCAGATCCCTGACTAATTAATCAAATTTTAAAGGTGTTTTATTGATGACATAGTTACCCTGGTTGGCAGACTTCCTGAAAGGAAATATAATACATTTTCTCATACTAACTTTTAAGCCATGGCTTTCACACTAAGCATCTGTCTGTATTAGACCTTCCAGAAGGATGTTCTCATCTTGGGGGGATTCAGTGACTGCTACCAGTTTCTAGTCATCTGCAAACTTTGTTATTCAGAGGCCTTTGACAATGGGTTTGACATCTGAGAAGTAGATGCCAAAGAGGAGTAGGCCTAGCACAGAGCACTGGGGGGGAGGGGGACTCCACTGGTGACTAGCCACTTTGTGGAGGTGGCCTCACTGATTCTAACCTCCTAGGTCTTATCAGTGAGCCAGCTAGATATCCAGTGTATTATAAAGGGGTTTATACCTAGTGCTGTAAGTTTGCTGACAATGCCTGAGTGGGGTATTATATCAAATGAGTTATCCAGATCTAGGTAGGCAGTATGCACAGTCTTTCCCTCATCCATTGCCTTAGTGAACTTTTCAAAGAAGTCCACCAGATTCAGTAATCATGACCTTCCTCTGCCAAAGCCAAACTGGGATGGTTCCAGTGTCTGTAGGTCTCCTATGTCCTTGCTGATAATTTCCATGATAGTTCTTTCCATGGCTTTGCAAATAAGACTAGTCAGACTAATGGGTTTATAGTTTCCAGAATCTGTTGAATGTCCTCCCTTATGAAGAGGGATGAATGTCACAGTCGTCCATTCATGTGGTACAAAGCCTTTTTTAAGACTATAGTTAAATAATGGGTCCAGGGGACCTGGTAAGTCATACTTTAGACTATTCAAGAAGGCATCCTGTGATGTTATCAGGCCTGTTGTGACCATGTTCTTGGCTTTAGTGAGTGCAGCCGGTGCATGCTCCCTAGTTATAGTTGGAAAGGTTATGTTTCAGGGTATTATTAGGGGAATGTTTGGGGGTGAGAAGTGGGTACAGTTGGAAATGAATCTGTCCACTAACAGGTTGTCTATATCGCCAGGCTCGGGGAATGTGGTACCATTAACCATCAGTTCATCACATTGCTCTGTGCTGCCTTTGAGGTTTCTGAAATAGCTATAGAAGGCCTTATGGTTATCTTTCACCTGGGAGGATATCTTAAGCTGAAAGCTGGCTTTGCTTGACCTAATTAGCCCTCTTAGTTCCCTATTTGCTTTGATGAGCGAGTTTTTATCTTTATGGGCATTAACCTTCCTGATTTTTGCCATTTTGACAAACCTTCCTTAATAACAGGTATTTTACCTTGGAATAGTTCATAACTGTTACTAGTTTTAATGTGATTATGGACTTGATTTTGAATGAGATAACTTCATGGTCAGACCTTACTAGGGAGGAAGAGACACTGGGGGAGTGAAATGTTCTCCTATATTTGTGAACACGATGTTCAGTATTTTGGAGCCTCTAGTTGGTGTATTCACTATTTGATTAAGGGTGTTTATATTTACAATGTCCAGGAATATCTTTGCCTTTAGATTTTAGGCTGTGTAGGATTCAAAATCTATACAGGGGTAATTAAAGTCTCCCATGAGTAGGGTGTTAGGTTGGATGGTAAGTGTCTCCAGTAGGTCCAGGTATGCATTTTGAGCTTCTTGTGACATGGAGGGTGGCTAGGATATGGTACAGGATTTTGTCTTTGGTGATCTGCACTTAGAGGAATTAAAGTACATTTGATCACCCTAGAAGTATGCTTGTTTTTTTTATGTATATTGGGACACCTTCATCTTGAGCCATTGTCTGTGCAGCTACTGTTCTAAAAGTGTGGACACACTGAAACCTTGCACTGCTTAATAATCTGTGCCACTTTAAACCATGTCACTGTAACTGCACAGATATCAATATTCCTGAGTGTGAGGAGGGTTTGGAGGGAGTGTATTTTTTTTTATTTATGTTCCTGCCATTGAGCAGTAATACCTTGGGGTCCTATTGAGCTGAGTTTGCTATGTCAGTAGGTTTGTGAATTTGGCATTATCTAAAAAAGGCACTATAAGGGAGGACAAAGCCTTAGCCAGTATTTAAAATCCTAGGAGGGAAGGTGCAAACCACCCTTGGCAAAGCAACATGCTGTGTTGACCATGTCCTCCCAAGCTAACAAATATTGGATCTCCTTAGAATGACACCAGAAAGACAGTTGTTGAAATCAATCAGTTTTTGCTCACATTGCAGCATTATCCTCAGTGATGATAATATATTCCAGGGAGGTGCATCTGAGGTTATTTACACCTACATGGACTATGATGGAATCATACTGGTACATGTGACATAATGACTTGAGTGCATGCATGATTTGGCAGATTATGGCTACAGCTAAGCAACTAATAGTTATCTTCTCCTTGTTCAGCCTGGTTAGAGGAACATCATTATATCTTAAAATGGAGTCCCCTGTGATGAGAGTCCTGGGAATGTGTGTTTGATTGCTTTAGAGGCTTATTATTTGGGGCTCCACTGAGAGTGACACCATGTGTGGTGTTAGGGATTGCTTTTTCTCAGTGCCTTTGAGCTTGCTGAGGCATAGCAGATGGTTTTTGTGATCTTTGTTATTTAGGGAGATTGCTTTTAAGTGCCTCAGCATATGTTAGTCTATGCATATGTTGTGTGCTATTTGAAGTGAGTGCTGTGTGTGTGTAGTTTCAAGAACCTGATGTGGACTTGTATGTGAGAGTTTAGCCTCCAGTGTCTCTATGTAATTACACCTCTCACTTACTGCGTCTGATTATTTAAAGGTTAAGTGGCTGTCAGTAAATATGAGACAACAGGATCATTGTCTCAAGATGGCCATATCCAAGTAGTTGGCTACAGAAAAGTTACAAAATTGAATATCTATAATGTCCAGTCCTTTGATTTGTAAACTACAAGAGGGTGGTATATTGGGGTTAGAGGGATATTAAGAGTACTTTGTTTTTGCAGACAGATAAAGATGCTTTATCGGCACAGATTAAGCTAAACAGTAAAATTCTACTAACTTTAATGTCTACACAATACTGAATTCTACCATATCAGTAGGTATTGCCACTCATGGTACAACTAGCTGGTATAAGCTTGTTGGTGCACATGGTATTTGCTCAATATTGCTGTTTTACAGGTTATTGTTTGCTACTGTGCAGAGCACTGCTAATCCACACAAACATGCACAATTTATAGCAGAACAGAACCCCCCCCCCCCCCTGAAAACTAGATAATGAACCTTCTGGCCAATAAAATGCCTACACTATGAGTTCTTTTGTGTATTTTCCAAATCAGATAGACCAGGCAAATACCTCCTGCCACAAGATGAATAAACCCAGTCCTCTTGAAGTAACAACAGAGTAGAAGAGATTCACAAGTGCAATGCCAACACAAACCACTTAAACAACTAGCTGGAAATCCCTTGATGAAGGCAGTTTAACTTTTTTGTTACAAAAAATTCAGTGAAATGCACACATAAATGCTGGAAACAAAAGCGATCACTGAAAATAACAAGTTTGATTTAACAATCAACTGTACTTAGCTTTGCCTGGATGGCACTGGATACAAGTAAAATACTCCTGGAAGCCAGGCTAGGACTACAAGCACACAGAGATACAAGACACAAAGTTGAGCTGCAGGAAAATGAGCATGAGACAGTATATAGCAAAGGAGGTTTACTCAAGAACAATACCGGTTTGCAAGGTGGGCTGTCAGTATCTTGAACAGTCATATACCCTGCCAACAATTTCTTCATTTCAACTTCTGATTTTTGCAGTTTTATCAGTTCATCTGAATAGCTGTTTAAATCTTCCATTTTTTTCCCAACTGTTTGAGTTGGTATACTCCTTCAATGTTTCATTTGTTTTAATCAGCTCTGAGCACATTTGACTTAATTTTTTTTCTCTAAATTACTGAAAGCCATCTCTTGTACCTAAACTGGAACTTGAACTGCTTTTTGCTAAACAGCTGCAGGATTCTTCCCAGTCAGTGTTTTTTCTCCACCTTTTCTAGTTAATTTTATTTCAGGCTCTCTAGCATCCAGGAAGTGTACTTACTAGCCAGTAACTGAATTTTACTAAAAAAGGCAGAATTAATGGCCCTTATTTATCAGTTTCTTTTTTCACACTGGGAGAGCTGAAATTAAGCTGCTGATCAATGTGCAGCCATCTTGGCAATTACATTTGCAGCATCTGTAGTTTTTGATCTAAATCCACCCTAATCCCTTTCCAGCTTTCTATATGTTTTTTTATCTTCTCAAATATAATAACATATGTACTATCCATTGTATCCCTCACTGATCCTTTCTACCAAACTCATAGATGCCTCATGTGCGGCGTCTGTATATCTTGTTACCCCACTCTCCTCCTTTCCCTTGCTTATCTGTGTTCATTGCTATTACCGGTGTTTTCTCTTTGTTCACTTTGTATGCTGTATACTTCCTAAAATTAATCAAAATCTGGCTTGGTCAAGGTTATTAAGACATCATCAGTATATAAATTATTTTTTTTCTGTTCTCCCATACAATCATATCCCTTTACTGTAGATGGCAAATGCTAGTGGCTGTTGGTACAGTGAGAAGAATAAGGGTGAAAGGGGCAACCCTTCCATGTTCCTCTTTCCAATTCTATTTCCTCTGACAACCTCACTCTCACTTTAACTTTAGCTTTAGATCTTTGGATTACACACATCCATTCTATCTGGAAGTTCCATCTCTTCAACAGCCCACACTGGTATCCCCACCTCACCCTGTGAAATGCTTTGTTAGCATCTAATTAGATAATTACCACCTTCTTTCTTTTGCCTTGAGCATTATGCATTATCATTAAAGTTATCAGTATTTATTTATTGACATTTGTTTACCAGGAAAGTCTGACTGAGTAATAAATACCCATTTTCAATGGAGGCCTGAGGAGATAAGCTCCAGAAAGTTAAATAACATCAAATAAAAACACTAGTACAAATGTAATTAAAAAAACATGTATACATACAATTTGATACTGGAATACATAGGATACAATAAAAGACAAGGTGACACCAGTGATGTAAAAGTAAAAATAAATAAAAAAAAAAATCATGATAAGTATGACAATCAGTATCAACAAAAGTATTAGTAGTGTAATCTGCTACGCTAGGAAATATAAATAAAAAGATAAAAGTCCTCCAAAAGAGTGGGTAGAGGGTAGAAGTTGAAATTATGATGAGAGGTTAGGCCAGTAAGAATGCAAAGTATTTGTTCTAATAGATCATACAGGTGAAGTCCATGGGCATTACCATGAGTTAGTGAGAAATTCTTTGACAGAGGACTGAAATAAATAGAGGCTAGATACAGTTTGGATTGAATTTGGGATACCATTCCATACTCGTAGTTTGGATATGCAGTGTGAATATAAACATTGTCCCATACTTTTTGCTTTATAGATTTCAAACAGTTTTTTATCTTGAGAGGGCAGGGGAGATTTGGGAGATAGTGATGAAGTACTGAGGAGATAGAAGAGCAAGTAAGGGGGTTATATAGTATTTTATGGGTTAGAAAAAGTTGTATATGGGCTCGTTGATGTGGGGGTTCTAACCAACTGAAAGCATGCAATACAGAACATCAATGGGCTTTGTATGGCAGGCTAATTGCAAGCCTAGCTATTTTATTATATCATTGCTCCAGTTGTGATTTAAGAGAGATCTGGATGCTAGTCAAAACAGGTGAGCCATAGAGAAGATTGGGTAAAAGATAAGTGTAAGCTAGGGTGACTCTACTAGAAGGAGTGAGGAATTCTTTTGGTCTATATAGTACACCTAGCTTTTGATGAGTTATTTTTACACAGTTTTGTATATGAAGATCAGACTTTAAGTTGTTATCTATGGGGACTCCAAGAAATTTTGTATGGATGACTGCTTCTATAGCTGTATTGTTTAAAGATCTAACGTAGAAGTTACTTCTACATTGGCATGGAACTTTGGAAAAAATAGTGCTGTTGTTGTGTCTTTCGGCTTATCCCAGTTAGGGGTCGCCACAGCGGAACTCCGGTCCGCTAATGTTTGGTAGTGGATTTTTACGTGCCAAGTTACCAGCCCTGATGCACAACCTTCAATGAAGGCACACCCATTCACGCATGCCTCCACACAGAAGACACTCTAGCTGAGAATCGAACGGGACAACGTCTTGCTGTGAGGCGACAACGTTACAGCAGCAGCACCACCACGGGGCGGAAAAAAATAGTGCTAGTTTAGTCTTTTTGGGATTAAGTAAAAGTTGGTTCTGATGTAGCAACAGTTCAACTGAGTAGTAGATGTTTAGTGTCATGGATTGTAGTTGTAGTGGGCTGTCAGATGAGCAGATGAGAGTTGAGTTATCTGCATACTGAATAAGGCAAGCTTGCTGAGAGGGGTATATAAGTTTTTTTGATAGAAATGTTAAAGAGCAGTGGGCCAAGAACAGAGCCTTGAGGAACACCTTTTTTTAACTAGGAGAAAAGGAAAGTAAGATGAAAGTCATTTGACAGATTGATATTTTTCAGACAGGTAGTCATAGAACCATAGAAGAGATGGTTTGGAAAGGCCTAGAGAGGACATTTGAGTCATACATTTCTCATGTGAGATTGTGTCAAAGGCTTTTGAGAGATCTACATAAACAGAAGAGATAAACTTTCCTTGGTCTCTAGCGATATTGGTGATGTTTGAAAAGTTGATGAGAGCTGTAGTGATGTTATGGCCTGGTCAGAAACCATATTGTGTGGGGGAAAGGAGATCATTTTTTAAGATGTACTGAAGCAGTTGTTTATGAATGCACTTTTTCCAGGATCTTAGAAAGAGAGTACAAGATAGCAATTGGCCTAAAGGTAGAGATTTCAGAGGAGTTATCTCCTTTATGGAGTGGAATAATGTATATTTTTTCCACAGTGCAGGGATATGGGAGTCTTGAATAGATCTATTAAAAAGAATTGAGACTGGATATGCTCTAGAGTCTGCAGTGAGCAACAGAGAGATGATCAAAAGAAGGAGGTTTAAGTTTCTTTAGTAATTGTTTAACATGTGATGAAGAGACAGGTTGGAGATTAAAGGCATAGATGTAGGACTAGTAGAATTTTGAGGTAGATTAAATGGTTGGGTAGAGCTGGAGGTAAGAGAGGCTAAGATGTCCATAAAAAAGTGTTAAATTTGGAAGCAGTTTCTGAGGCGGGTAAGTCCGGATAGGGGGTTGGTGGAGAAATTTTCTTAATTGAGCTCCAGAACTTCTATGGACTTTTTATGATTATCTTGTGGGTCAGAGAGATATTTTTTTTTTTGTCTAGGTGAATTTGCTTCTTGGTGAGGTTGCTAAACTCCTTGTATAGATGTAATGTTTGAGGAGGTTTATCTTTGTCCCATTGTTTCCAAGCTTTGTCACATTTTTTGTATGAGAATTCTTGTAGAAAGAGACAGCCAGGGGCTTTGAGTAATTTTACTTTATTTCTAGTAGGGGCAAGGGTATTTAAAGTATTTAAAGTATTCAAGAATATATTGTTGAATTTGTTTACAAATTCATCTAGGGGTAGGGGTTTGAGTGGAGACCAGCTGACAGATTTTAGTAGATTATTGAATGTATCAGGATGACAATTAGAAAGATTTTGGGATGTTCTTTATTGATTTTTTTCTCTATTAGTGAATATAGGGTGATGGTCACTAAGGGAATCAAGTAATACTCCTGAGATAGCATGCTTATAGGGGTCAGAGACAAGTATCCAGTCAAAGATTGAATTTTTATGAGTAGCTTTGTTGAGTTGAATAGGGAAAGAGATCAGCTGTTTGAACCAGTACAAGTTAAGACTAGTAGTTGGGGTGTTAGATGTCACAGATAACCAGTCAATTTTAACATCGCTTAAGATAATGGTTTCAATAGTAATATGTGTAGTTATCCAGCAAAGAGTTTCTTCTAATTTGCTAAAATTAGTATGTGGTGGTATGTAGATGGCAACTATACAACAGTTCTTATCTTTATTAACACTGAGAAGATAGAGATAAGAAGTTCCTCATTTTGGAAGGTTGGTTTGTTAATTATGAGGGGTGAGAAACTTGGCCAGATATTATATACAATTGCAATCCCTCCCCCCCCCCTTTTTTTGTGTAGGCTGTCACTTCAAATTATATTGCAGCCAGGGGATAGAATTTCAGAATCTTTTATACTGGAGTTTTAGCCATGTTTCGGTAATGACAATAATATTTGGTGAGTATACTGAAGAAACTATGCTTGAAGGTCTGTAACTTTGTTTAAAATGCTGCAACTGTTAATTGAAATAAGGAAAAAATTGGTGTGTATTGTACAGAAGTTAAGGGAGGGAGATGGTGGAATAAATGAGGCTGAGGGGTTGGATGGATGTCACCACAAAGAGTGTTTTTTAGAGAAGAGAGACTTAGAATTATTTTTTTTCTCTAAATCATGCACATTTATTCCAGGTTATGTCAAAGTGAAATGAATACTGAAAAGGTGAAGAGCACTGACATTAAATAACTTTGAGGAAACATATACAAAGGAGGGTTTAGCCTGAGTAAGGTTAAGGTAGGGTAACCAGTAATGTGTGAATGTGAATAAGTGTAAGAGTACCATGGTAGGTAGTAAAGTGACATAAAATTAATTGGACAAGTAGGCACTAGCTTGGACTGATGGGGCTAGTAGGAAGAGGAAGAGATAGGAATATGGAAGGGGAGTGGATATTCAGTATACATTTAGATAAAGAGGGGGGAGGGTGGGAACTGGGGATAGGACAGGTAGCAGGTTAGACCCACCCCTTACTGATGGAGGTATTAGCCGAAGAAAATAAATCAGTGACAAAGGAGGTAATAGAAGGTTTAAACAGCAGTTTTTGTGGTTTTGCTAAAATAACGTGAGTAACTCAACAGGACAGTGGAAAAACGAATGTTTTAAAAAGTTACTTATGGGTAAGTGTTAGAAAAATATGTATTTGAACATGTATAAAGTGCTAGTTTAAAATCAAATAGTATATAATGCATTTTATTCTATTTACAATATGGCAATAAGAATGATTTTACATGTAATTGCTTGAAGCTTTGGAGCTGCAGTGTATTTGAACTCTGACCCTGGCAGTAGCCAGCTCAGCAAGCTTATGTTTTTCACTAATGATTATCTGCTGGGTCAGGAAATTAAATGTATAAAGCATTGAAAATTCTTCTTCCTTCCTCTGAGATAATTGGCCTTGTGAATGTTATCAAAGATAAGACACAGCTGCTAAAGTAAAGTTGCAAGAAGAACAAAGAAGTATATTACAAGACTGAACCAACTATTGTATTCGAGGAGGCCTGAAACCTTGAAGGAGTAACATTTTACAGAAAGACATTATAACTAACCAGGTGCTTTGCAAGGCTGTATTATTCCCCTGGGAAAACTTTTAAAATGTATAACATCAGCTTTTTCTTATGAATAGAATATTGTAGACCATAGTGATGTAGGTGCCCTGTGACTAACCACGTCAGTAAGGTGGGCACAGCTTGAATGTAAGACTATATAAAATTGTGTATTTCCTGCATCATGTCAGACAAAACTCTGTACTTGTATGGTTTTTTGCCTCCTGGTGTACACTAGTAAACTTTTGCATCTGAGCCTCCTGTGTTGTTATCATTTGTTTTTATTTAACAGTTTGGTCCTTGGGAAATCAGTGCACTAAAAAATCGCGAGATCCGCCCCTAACTGATGACTCAAAATATATGCAATTACAACGGACTGATAATGTAAGGTATTATACAAAATGGGTTAATAAATACGGATTTGATGGTAAATTAAACAAGATTTCATTAGTTAAACTTTTAAAACAGCTTTAATCTGACGCAGAAGGTCAGGCAAAAAAACAACAGCGATTAGGCATTCCTCAGGCACACAGGTGGATTGAGGAAGTAAACCGAAGGGAACAGAAAACTAAAAATGCAAAAACATTATTTTTAGACAAAGAGGATAATAATACAGTAATAGCGACGGCCCCTCCCCCTCCGCCCCCTCCAATGCCTTTTTCAGGATATGAAGCAGGAGGACAAGCTGGTCCACCTCCACGTTATTCTGAAGTTACAAGAGCACTAAAACCATTTGTTAGAGATCCTATTGAAACTAGGTCCCAGACACGTAAAACACTTGGGGACACAGACTTATATCAAATAGGGAGAAACACACTAGAAGAGAGTGAGGAAGAAATCTGTCCACTAATCGAGGTACCAAATCCTCAGGCAGGACAGGAAGGGCAGGACCCAACTCTTCTAGTATATAGACCATGGACACCGGAAGATATTCGGAAAGCTACAGAGGGAATCCCTCATCCAAAAGTTAATTACACAAAGTTTTTACAAGATTTACAAGGTATGAGACTAAGTTACCACTTGAATGGGGAAGAAAAGTTAGTTAGACAGATTGTGGGTCCAGACTGGCACATGATTTGTGGCACCTGGAATCCTCGTAATGCAGAGCTTAAACCACTCCCACATAGTGATGCAAAATTAGACAACAGAGTGAAAGGTCTTACAGACCGAATTTCTGAAAAATGGAAACCTAGACCAGATTGGACTTGCATTAATCAATGCATACAGCAAGAAAATGAAACCGTAGATGGGTACTATGGTAGATTATTGGAATGTTTCAATAACCATAGTGGTATGGCTATTCCTGAAAATCAGACACATGATACCTCGTATGAACAGCAACTGAAAAATGCGTTTTTGAAAGGTTGCATTGCACCTATCAGTAGCTTTATTACAAAGCATATGATAGATCATCGAACAAGTAGGCTACAAGCCTTACTTGAATATGCCAGACATGCTGAAAGACACTTTAATAGTAAAAAGAAAAAGAAGACACAGGTCTTCACAGCTGAAGACGGAGCAGAGGTCTTTGTAGTACAGTCAGGTAAAAGGGTAAAAAAATACCCAGGAAATAGACAATCTGACAAAAGGTCAGAAGATTTTGAAGAGAGAAAAAAGAAAGGTGAGTGCTTTAAGTGTGGTAAGAAAGGACATTTAGCAAGGGATTGCAGGCTAAATAAAAAGGTGACTACAGAAAATAAAGGTGATGAGGACTGACTATATGATAGTGATGAAAATCAGAAATCATCAGGGAAGAAAAACAAACAAAGGGCAAACGTAAATGTAGTGGAAGGAACCGAGGAAGTGCAAGCAGATGTAGAGGATGAAGAAAGTGAAATTTTAAATTTGGCATTACTGAGCTTGGAGCTCTATTTGGCAGACACAAAACCGGAAGTTACACTTCTGGTGGAAGGAAGGGAAGTGAAATTCTTGTGTGACTCAGGAGCGTCACGAACTTTGATACACCCTTCAAAGTTACCAGAATATTCTGAATCACCTGACTATATATTAGTGAAAGCAGCAAATGGACAGCTATATAGGGAGCCACTCTCCCATGATATAGCAATAACTGACCCTGTTTCAGGCATGACTCAGAAAAGTAAAATTGTAGTTTCTGCAAAATGTCCAGTAAACTTACTGGGAAGAGATCTTATGCAGATATTTGGCATAGCGGTAGTTCCCACTATGCAGGGTATGGAAGCACAAAGACAAATGGATACTTTTGTGGTGCGGCCGGAGGGTGAAACCTTTTACTGGTACAGCCAGGACCTAGTTACGACTGGTCCAGGGGCAGTAACCGAAGAACTGATGAATGTAGCCATCAGTAAGGCCCCCTCCCTTGACACTGACCAACAGCATTTGTTACATTGTACTCTATACTACTGTAGCATGCCAGGACCTGATAAAGAATATGAGCAAGAGTTGTTCAAAAATCCTGCTAACAGATTAGTATTACGAACCTTGTATTGGGATACTGAGGGAAACAGTGTGGTAAGCTGTTCACTACCTCAGGAATTCATGACACTGTACAAATCTAATAGACTACCACATGTCAGCTTGACAAAGAACAAGGATGTGAGATGGGCAGACTTAGGAGAAAAAGTAACAAGATGGGAAAAACAAACTGATTTAGAATTATCAGAACAGGGAATACAAAAACAAAAATTGAATTGGCTAACACAGACACATCCAGCTGTACACTTACAAACTAGTGAAGACAGCTGATTAGCATTCTTATTAGAAGAAGAAGAAAAAGCCTTGTGTGATATACCAGATATTCTTTGGTCAACAGGTAAATCAGATGTAGGACTTATTCAAACAGCAGGACCAGTAACTATTACACCAAAATCAGCATTTAGACCACAAAAAGACAATACCCTTGAGGAAAGATGCAGAGCAAGGAATCAAGCCTATAATAGCAGCATTACTCAAGGAAGGAGTACTGGTAGAATCTCTTGATTCACCATGTAACACCCTCTATTTCCTGTTAAAAAGCAAACGGGAATGGCGGATGGTACAGGATTTACAAGCTGTAAACAATGCAATAATACCCAGAGCACCTACGGTGCCAGACCCACACACCTTGTTGAATGATTTGAAACCACAACAAAAATATTTTACTGTGGTAGATATAAGCAATGCTTTCTTTTCAATACCTATACATCCTGATAGCCAGTATTGGTTTGCATTTACATTTCAGGGTAAAAGATATACCTATACTCGGCTACCGCAGGGATATTGTGAAAGTCCAATGATATTTGCACAAGAAATGGCAAGCAACCTGGCAGGGTTTACTCCACCAGGAGGTAGTCAGATTCTACTTTATGTAGATGACATCTTGCTAGCAGCCCCTACCCAGCATCAATGCAGGGAAGATACGATAGCATTATTGAAATTTTTAGCAGCACAGGGACACAAAGTAAACAAAAGTAAGTTACAACTTTGGAGAAAAAAGGTTAGATACCTAGGATATGTAATATCCAATGAAGGTAGAATATTAGACGAAGACAGAAAAACAGCGATTTTACAGGCACCCAAACCAGCAACCAAGAAGGAAATGATTTTTGTCGAAGCTGGATATCAAACTATGCTTTAGAATCTGCTCCACTGGCTGATTTAATATATAAAACACCAATGGCAGCACAAGATGTATTACAATGGACACCTGAAGCAGAAACAGCTTTCTGCAGACTAAAACAATTGATAGCTTCATCACTAGTTTTAGGACTTCCAAATTACCACAAAAGATTTTTTCAGACCGTAGATTGTAAACAGGGATACTTGACGTCAGTTTTGACGCAACAGCATGGGGATAAGCAATGCCCCATAGCTTACTATTCATCACAGTTAGATGCAGTGGCACGATCATTGCCTCACTGTGTGCAAGCAGTAGTCGCAGCTGCAATGGCAGTACAGGCTTCGGCCTCAGTGGTGTTGTTCCACCCTCTCACATTGAGAGTGCCTCATGCAGTCACGATAATTTTACTGCAAGAGAAAATAGCATATCTATCTCCTGCTAGACATCTTTCATGTATGACCATACTGCTGAGCCAACCTCATATGGTAGTTGAACGTTGTACAACATTAAATCCATCAACGTTACTTCCAACTCCTGTGGATGGCACACCGCACAGTTGTCTGCAGGGAATTGAGCAAATAACTTTGCCCAGACAAGACCTCACTGATATGCTCTTGGATGATGCCCAGGTGACATTTTATGTGGACGGTTCATGCAAAAAGGGTCCTACAGGGAAAAATCTAGTAGGGTATGCAGTAGTCACAAATACAGAGATTTTAAAAGCCCAACCCTTACAGCATAACCTGTCTGCTCAAGCAGCAGAACTGATAGCCTTAACACGGGCTTGTACTCTAGCGAAAGATAAATGTGTGAACATATATACTGACAGTCAGTATGCTTTCTCTACAGTGCATGTTTTTGCACAGCAATGGAAAAATAGGGGAATTATAACATCTACTGGCAAACCGATTAATCATACGCAACTTATTTTGAACTTGTTAGATTCCATTCAGTTACCTACTAAAGTAGCTATTTTTAAATGTTTAGCTCATACAAAACAACAGGATGCAATTTCAAAAGGAAATGCAAAAGCTGATGCAGCTGCGAAGCAAGCAGCCTCAGACTCAGAAACTTTACTTTTAACCGAGGAATTACAACCCTCTGAGATTTTAGATTTAGAAATGTTAAAAACGATGCAGACATTAACTACAAAAGCTGAGAAACAAAAATGGGAGAAACGAGGTGCAATCCTCGAAAATGGACTGTATATCTCCAAAGAGAAAAAAACAATATTGCCGTCTAATTTATTTAGATATGCAGCTTTGTTGAGCCATGAGCAGTGCCATGTCTCAACGGGGGGGGGGGGGTACATTTAGTAAATCGAATATTCCAAACATATGGATTCACAAACTTTACACAAAAATTTTGTGCAGCATGTCATATCTGTAACAAACATCATGCACAAGGAGCATTCCCAAGCAAGGGAGTTTTCCTATACCACCATATCTGTTCCATACTATCTGTATGGATTTCATAGAACTGAACAAATGTGAAGGGAAAAAATACTGTTTAGTAATTATAGACATGTTTTCCAAATGGGTAGAAGCTTTTCCAACTAAAAATCCGGATGCAGCAACAGTGGCAAAGGCCCTAATAAAAGAAATAATTCCTAGATTTGGCATACCGGAAAGAATCTATAGTGACAATGGGACACATTTTGTTAATCAAACGATTCACCAACTTGGGAGATTCTTTGGGATCTCCTTGAAGAATCATTGTGCTTACCACCCACAGTCTGCAGGACTGGTGGAAAGGTACAATGGAATTTTAAAAAGCAAGTTGAGGAAGTTAATAAATGAAACACAGAAGAATTGGATTTGCAGTTTGCCTTTGGCACTGCTGAGCATGAGAACAGTTCCAAATGTAAAGGGTTTGACCCCCTTTGAAGTGATATTTGGAAGGGAATATTATGTGCCACAGTGGAAAGCTCTCATGCCTGCAACACTAGAGGCTGACAGCTCATTAGCTAGCTATATAAAAAAACTGTTAACAAATAAAACTGTTTTGCAGTTGAACTCTTTTTCAGATAAAAGACAGACGAGACCGTTGGAAGCAGTGCTGACCCCAGGGTCCTGGGTGTGGTTGAAGGTCACGAAGAGGAAGAATTGGGTGAGTCCAAAGTGGGAAGGACCGTACCAGGTACTGTTGGCGACGCCTACTGCAGTCAAAGTTGCTGAGAGGTCGTCCTGGGTCCACCTGACGCACTGTAAACCGGTAAAGAATTTTCAACTTGATAAACATTTTGTGACTGACACACAACAAAGGCAGGATGGCCAAGAGCGAAATGAGTAAAAATACAGATCAACCCCGAAGATATTGTTTAATCATCTTGCTAACTATGCATTTATTGACTATGATTGTGATGACTTTCCTTTTGTTGTGGTTCTTCCTACATATAACCAAACAAGTGAAAGTGGAGAAACGTGATGAACTGTCTATAGACTGGCATCCAAAACTTTAGCACATACCTAGCTATAAAGCGTGTATATGTAGAGACTATGAACATTTCAAATTGCTGGGTTTGTACTGCCATACCAACAGCATATGGAGGACTGTTGATGTCCGCTGTCCCCTTGGCGATAAATGAGACTTGGGAAAATTTACTTTTTGATACAGGTTCTGTAAGATCACAGGACAAAATTGCATTGTATTTGCCTATTACACAGAGGGGAATTGTATGTTTCTATAAGAATGATACACTCCAAGTGGGTTGGAGTAACTGTAACATAACTATATCTTATAAATGCTATATTAAAGCTAAAGATAAAGGCACTGTTTGTAACACAAATTATGATTCATATTTGAGCTTAATGAAAACAACATTAAGTGATGTGCAGAGAAATCCTGTCTTGCATAAACAATTGTCTGTTATACACAAGAAAATGTTTCATTCAGAATTAACCCGCATCAGTACCAAAGTAGAAAACTGTTATTTTGTTTGTGGGAAAAAAGCATACAAATGGCTACCTGAGAATTGGTCCGGCACTTGTTTTTTGGGTTATCTGGTTCCGGCTATAAGGCATACTGCAGAATTACCTCTAGGTAAGATACGAAATGTAAGAGATGTAGCCCGAAAACCTGAAGATCCAATCGGAAAACCTGTAAATCCAATGGGAAAAATCGAAGCTGGTTGGAAGAACCATCATTCCATGAAAGATAAAGAAAAATTGACTCATATGGACTTGAGTGACAGTGTTATATCCTGGGCTGGAATATTTCCAGCATATGGAGCAGTCAAATTGATCTGGGAGTTGAGAAAACTGTCGAAGCTTCTCGAAGTAATGAGTAATGCAACTTTTTCTGCTCTCGAACTAGTGACTGATGAACTGAATGCAATGAGAACTGTTGTGCTACAAAATCGAATGGCTCTTGACTTCACCCTAGCGGCGAGAGGTGGTACGTGCGCACTTATCAAAGAAGAATGCTGTGCGTTCATACCAGACAATCGACACAAGATTAATGACCACCTAGAGGTAATACAGCAGGTATCGGCCATGACTGAACCAGGCCCAAACCCACTGATGAACTTTTTCCAGAGTCTGTTTGGTGGGTGGGGTTCTATCCTAATGAATATTTTGATTGCTATTTGTGTTGGTCTGCTCCTATTAGGAGCATGTGTCTGTTGTGGGATCCCCTGTATGAAAAGGTTAGTCAAAGATTTTGTTGATATATCTGTAACTGAAACTTTGTACCAAGACATTGAATTGGAACTATTGATTCCAGACGAAACTTTTTCGGAAATATAAACTAAATGACTTGCCTAGTTGAAAGTCCTTAAAGGAGAAGGCTAGGGGACGATATAACATTGTTTATGTTTCTGAATAGAATAAAAAGTATTAAAAGGGAGGAAAATGTTAGAAAAATATGTATTTGAACATGTATAAAGTGCTAGTTTAAAAGCAAATAGTATATAATGCATTTTATTCTATTTACAATATGGCAATAAGAATGATTTTACATGTAATTGCTTGAAGCTTTGGAGCTGCAGTGTATTTGAACTCTGACCCTGGCAGTAGCCAGCTCAGCAAGCTTATGTTTTCACTAATGATTATCTGCTGGGTCAGGAAATTAAATGTATAAAGCATTGAAAATTCTTCTTCCTTCCTCTGAGATAATTGGCCTTGTGAATGTTATCAAAGATAAGACACAGCTGCTAAAGTAAAGTTGCAAGAAGAACAAAGAAGTATATTACAAGACTGAACCAACTATTGTATTCGAGCAGGCCTGAAACCTTGAAGGAGTAACATTTTACAGAAAGACATTATAACTAACCAGGTGCTTTGCAAGGCTGTATTATTCCCATGGGAAAACTTTTAAAATGTATAACATCAGCTTTTTCTTATGAATAGAATATTGTAGACCATAGTGATGTAGGTGCCCTGTGACTAACCACGTCAGTAAGGTGGGCACAGCTTGAATGTAAGACTATATAAAATTGTGTATTTCCTGCATCATGTCAGACAAAACTCTGTACTTGTATGTTTTTTTGCCTCCTGGTGTACACTAGTAAACTTTTGCATCTGAGCCTCCTGTGTTGTTATCATTTGTTTTTATTTAACAGTAAGAAAGCCACATATATTAAAGTATAATGGCTTTAACAACTCTGAAGTACATTAACATACAAAGTGTCCTCTTTCTTTAGCACTAGCACTGGTCGCAAGTTCAGTGGTACAGATGATTTTATCAGCTCACCTAGTGGCAGTCTTATATACTGTCTGCACTGAAAGATATTTTTTGCAGGCTGGAAATCAACCTAGCAGAACAGGGATACTTTTATGCAGATAGATGAGAAAACCAATGACTTTTGAGACTGGGGGGCAATCTTTCAAGCCTATTAAAGAAATAAAGTTTGAGGTGAATTCAAATTTGTGCAGATTTTTGAACAGACAAAGGTATAACTTGTGATTAATTTCACAATCTTGTCAGGATTTACTTAAGCCTTCCTTACTTGCAGTTAGTAAGTCTGCCTTAAGGTTGCAATGCATACCATATGAAGCACAGATCTGAATAAAGAAACTTACTTATAGAACATCAGTTTGTTTAGATAAATGGCTTCCCAGAAATATAGTTTAGGCCAATGCAATGCAGTACTAAAGCCTTAAACATCTAGCTATTGTGTAACAGTTACCAGCTTATAACATACCTCCCAACCGTACCAAATTACTCAGTTTTTACTGAGTTTTGGGGTCCAAATAATGGAGTGCCCCAATTCCTGAGTGGCACTCCTTCATTTCAGATTTTTTCCAGCTTTTTTTAAATTGTTTTTCTTTCATGCTTTTTGAGCTGACGTCATCATGTGCGCGATGACGTCAGCTCCGCCAGCCTGTCTGAATTGAGCTCAAGGGCTCACGTGCTTTCCGGCTGGCTGGTTGTTTGAATGGATCCGTGAGTGTGGAAATGACTGCTGCTGCAGAGCTTTGGCTGTTGAACAGAGTTTATTTTTGGGCCAGTTCCAAGGGACGGAGTACAAAGTAGAGGCTTGGAACCGGTTAGCTCATGACCTCACTAGTGTCACAGGCGTTCCTCGGACTGGTGAGCAGGTCCGTCACCACCATGCAGACCTGAAGAGACAGAAGCAGGACCTACTGAACCAATGGATACAGGAGGCCCGTGGGATGCAAGATGCCCCACTACTGAGTAGGTAGCCATGGAATGCAGTATGTAAGACATGCTAATTTATTCTATATAATGGATAGGTGTGTCTCAATATCCCTTTATTTACTTCACAGCTGCAGGTGTCCGTGCTGCAAATCAGCAAGCCTATGCAGATAGGCTGCTAAGGCTGTGCTGCCAAGCAGGTTAGTAATTATTCTGCATGTATTGCTATATAAAATAGGTGAGAGAGCCTGAAAGAAAGTGTTGTAGCCCAATAATACAGCCATAAAATGCCCTGAATAATTCCTCTGCATGTACTGTTATATAAAATAAGTCAGAGAGCCAGAAAAAGAGTGTAGTAACCCATTAAGAAAGGTAAAATATGTCCAGAATAATATCTCTGCATGTACTGTCATAAAATAAGTGAGCGAGCCTGAAAAAGAGTGTTCTAACCCATTAATAAAGGTATAATATGTCTTGAATATGTCCTCCATATGCACTGTAATATCAAATAAAGGAGAGAGCCTGTGGAAAAGTGTGTAATGTAATTAATAAACTTATAAAACCTGGAGTGTGTCTGTGTCACTTACTTTGAAATGTTGTTGTACCCTTGCATTATACAAATAGTACTGTTTTAATAAGTGCTGGCAACCCACAGTTGGGCAGTCCCATCTAAAGGGTTTGATGGAAGTGCCAGTAGCTGTGAAGCATATATACAGTCCTCAACAGTCAGTTACTGGCTGGCATGCATAAGTAAATCTGGCACATAAGTAGCTTGTTAATTTGTTCCCCAGAAATGTGAGTGTGCTACACGAAATGTAGGGTTCTGTACAAATTTAACTGAAAATGTCATGTGAACACATCCAGATATGTAGATAAAGAAATTTATATAAAATCAATAAATATGTAGCAGTAACATCTGCATCTTGGACAGTTAGTATGTAAGATATAGGTCAGGTATATCATGAACTAGCCAAACCCATTACACAACCTAAGGCATGTTCGCAAGTGTAATAATACATGTAGGGGATATACACCTGCAGTCAATAGGAATGTAGTGTAGACTAAAAGTACTTATAAGATGTTAATTGAGGTTTCTTTCTACATCATACCATATGTGCATAAACAATGCAATTCCACACCTCAATGGGTATGTGTAATCTCAAAACATTTGTTGGGACATATGTCCTATTGTTCTATAAATATCTGCATTCACTTTGATATGCATGTGCCCTGTTCAAACACCACAATCATGGTGGCCTGTTGCCACCAATCATCCCTGCATGCTGTTGGAATGTCCACTGTCATTCAATATATGCATGTGTTATGCTTGCCATTCAACTGTTGGAACCTTGGTGTGTTGGGTTAATGGGAATATTACTGCATGCTGTTACAACTAACTTGGAATGCTGTTGTTTATTTTGTAATTAAACACACAATCACAGAACATATGGGAAGGCCGGTCCCAGCGGACCCACCTGTCCCTCCTCAGCTGGCGAGTGCACATGGCACCAGCAGGTCCGGTGCCCAGCTCGGGCTCCCCTCCTCCGTTGGTCCTGTGCTACCTTCGGGTGGAAGCGCTGCAGGGGAAGGGGATCATCCCCCCGTGCAAGTGTGGGTGGGGAAGGACCACATGTCACCCTTCGAAGGGTCTGGGCTGTGGTGCGTAGGGAGATCCAGCGTTCAGTCATTGATCCCCTACGCCAGCTCAAGGCGAGAGTGGTGTGTCTCACGGGTGAGCCTGCCGGTCCTACGCAGCCCCCAGCACAGCCACCCTCGGGGGCTGTGAAGGTGCAGTGATAACTGTCCATGGGTGGGGATCTCAGTTCCACTGTTACCATCTGTGGGCTTATGGGCTTGCGATTTCCAAACATCCGTCCCCATCAATTGTGTTCACCCACCCCATGTGTCACACACCGCCCCTGTATGTGTCTTGTTTACCTCCCCAACCTACCTCCCCAAATATACCTACTTCCTCTGCCTCACTTTCCACTCTCACCTGAAAAAAAAAAAAAAAAAAAAGGGCAATCTGTACCCACAAAAGAATTAGACCCCATACACAGCTGCCAATTTTGCACACATGTCCACCGGACATGTAAACTGATAATTATAATTGGCAGTACAACATACTTTGCTGTCCTCACCCCTCTCCCAGGGGTGGAAGGTTTCAGATTTCACTCCAAATTTATTGCATATGTACAGCTGTTGCTGGTATAGAAATGGGCAGCTATGGACCTTCCCTACACCCGTCCTGCACATCCCGAGCTTGTTTTCCTACTGCCTTTCCCTCTTTGTGCCCCCTTTTTCACCACTTTCTTACCCCCCCATTTTCTTTTCTTTCAAAGAAATTAGCATGGGGGTTAGTGGGAGTAAGCACTTTTAAGCAGTAGTAAGCAGGTTTAAGCGGGTGTGCACATGTGTGCGCTTAGCTAAGCATCACTAAGTGTCGCGCAAACCTGCACAAACCCGCTTACAACTGCTTAAAAGTGCCTTAGTCACTCTGTATGTCAGGGCCCTTGTTCTGCTCAGCAGCAAAATAAAACACCTCTGTCAGTCTTGAACCCCAGACCTTGGACACACTAGACTGCATGAAGTACCACTAAGCCACAGCAGATATACAATAACTTGGTGCTGAAATAAATATATCATGCATTACAATGAGTGAATGTAAAGGAAAAAGTAGGAAGGCCATAACACAAAGCTTGTTCTGTGGATCTTTACCAGCAATTGTTGTGGAATTGCATTACATGAGTGTGATATGAGAAGCCATTCTAGCAGCAAATAATGTTACAGAGGCACTTTACAACCCCCACACATTATCATAGCAGGACAAACACTGGCATATCTGATTAGGGAAGAGGCCATACTTCCTAACTGTGACTACTTTTCAGGGATGTCCCTGATTGTGAAACATATTTTAGCTGTGTCCCTCTGAATCCCTCTGAAAAGTACTGACGTCATTCAGAAAGGTGGGGTATTACACAATGAATACTGACAATAATAACAGTAGACACAGCTTGTACTTCATAAAAGGAATACTAATCCATATGCACTGCTTCACTCAAGTCTACACTTACGTTATTATGTATAAGGTGTACCTCACTTTTAACTACCTATCCCTTGACTCCATGCAAAGATGTATCTGAGTGTTTCATAGGCCTGGCAGAGGCACAAACACACCGGCATATCAGCTATTCTGCTATTACACACTCTGCAAATAGCTTTGGTAGGACTTCCACAAGCATACCTTTATGTAGGAGTACAACACAGAAATACCAAAGGATGTAACCATGTACTGGTAGCAACTGACTGTAACAATGCCAATGTACCAGTGCTGAAAACACCTGTGAGTTGCACAGACAAAGAATAACAGTGTAACATCTGGCTACCATCTGGATAGGTTCACAGTTGGGAACTATGCAGACAGACCACCTGCCTTGATAAACTAACAGGTACATACCAATCTTTTAAGTCCAGTAAGATAACATTCACACAATAATGCATAATGCTCTCTGTATGTCAGCATCCCCCCTACAATTAAAATATACTTGTGTGTTTAGGGTCTACCAAGGATGTAGGTAGGCATACTCAGTACTGGAATTGTCCAGTTGTCATGAGAACCCTGTGCTAATGTCCACAATAAAAAACACAAACCCTGCAGAAGTGAGTACATTAATATTCACAGTATAACAGTTCACAAACAGTTCATGTGCCAAAAGAATACTTCTCAATAACGACTTTTGTATGGCAGTTAATTATATGAGTAGAAAAGAAACTACATAGTCACATAAATGTTGTGTAAGCAATTGTAGGGGTGAGTTCATCTCTACACTGATAGCTCTGTCCTGGAAGTGGCAACAGTCAGGTCTGAGTACAACATGTACATCACTGTCTACACCTCTAGCTTCAGATATAAGAAGTATACCAACCTTCTGACTTACACAACAGTGTCCACAGCAAACAAGCATGGGCCCCACTCTGGAAATCTGAAAGGGCTACGTCTACATACCTTAGCAATTTATAACATTGGGTTGCTATGACAGTGAGTACTGCAATTACCACACAGCAGGCTGTATGCATTTACCAAATGCTGTGCACCAACTGGTGCAGAGAGCATCACATGCACATGTGCAGATACCTATAAAAGCAGACTGTACTTGCTATCCCCATATGCAATCATTACAGTGCACATGTCAGAGACTATAGAACTCCTGGAGAGTAGTGACAAAAAATATTACTTAATAAAGAAATAATTAAGTAAAAAATATATATACTTAATTACTAACTAAAAATATTAATTAAGAAAAAAAAAATAATTAATAACCAAAAATAAAACTTAAGTAAAAAAAACTTACTTAATAAAAAAAAAAGTTGTCAAAGCATACACAGATGGACCTGAAAGTGACAAACAGGTATGTAACAGATATGTAGTTAGCGGCAAGTAGTAGATGTTTATGAATAGTACTGTACATACTCTGAGACATGTATATGTGGCAGTAGTAGGTATGTATGCACTGATGCCATGCATAACTACTGCCATGGATAAATTAGTGTGTAGCTGTGTGCAGTGGGACATAACTGTGACATATATAGCTCAGCATTATATGTCAAACATGTGATCATGTTATCTATGTTCTGTACAGTACTGTGTATAATGGCAGTTTGAGGGAGTAGTGCAAACACCTATATAAACTTGGATGTGACAGAGTAAGACATGCATGATAGTCACATAATGTGTAGCTTAGCACTGGCAACTGCTGTACCAGGCTAGTATAGTAATGTAGCATTTGCAGCTATATATACTCCCTGTAATATTACTGTATGCACACATGTGACAACTGTTCATGTTGTAGCAAGGCCCAACAGGTCATCCGTGAGGTCTAGGGACTTACAACAGTGTGGACATTGTGTATGTATGTATGGCACACACATATGGAGAGATATTTATGTGTCTGATATATTAGCATCTTAACATGTGCATAGAGCAAGGGACATACTGCAACTGTTTGTGAAGGGTGGACATTTATATGTTGGTGCAGGTTGTTATGTGCATATTTATATGTAGGTTGTAGTATGTGGCAAACAAGACAGCATACAGTGCTGACATATGACATGTGGTGTTTAAATGCTGTGGGTATGATTTGTTAGATTTATAGTCTTCCAGACAGGGGATCCTGCTAAAGATACATGGGCTGAGAATACCTTCCATGCATTCTGCACAAGACTGTGCAATATCATTACATAACTGTATCCCTCTCAACCTTTGCATAATTGATATTCCCACCATGAATGGTGGACTGTATATGTGCCTATATGTATATCTATATGTACACCAATGGATGTTCATATGTACGCTTAAGCTCAATGTTGTAAACGTATTGCCATCCCTTTTGTTAAAAACCCTGTACCCATGAACTACCACATGGGTAGTAGTCTACTCAACACCAAAAGTGTGATAAGAGACTATGGGACACAGGTGGACAGTAGTGTCCCTTTTGATAATCACAGTGCCACACTAGTCATGTAAACTGTGTACGGTCCACATGTCATCAGAAAAGGTGTGTCATCCATGGAAAAAGAGGTCAGTGTTCCACTCTACTCATCAGTCATAACACCCATCATGGAGTACAATGTCCCTGTTGGTATGTACCTCAAAAGACAACTACAGCAACTGTAGAAGCCAGACACATACCTCACAAAGAGTATTACCAGACTCCAACAGATGCCCTATGCAGACTGTCTTACAAAACCACCGCTACACTGTGTCACATACCACCTACCCAGAGGCAACCTCTGCCTAACATACAAAGCTATGCCAAACTCACAGGTGTTGTACATGCTCCATATAAACAGATTAAAATCCATACAAGCGACACACTGTACTGATCTAAACCTTGTAACGTCAAAAAGCAGAACATGCTGGAGTGGTACATTATCATCCCAGAAACATACCATACTCTGGAACTAACTACCTATCAATAGCAAATGAAGGTCCTCATTAGCAGTTGTCATGAATAATCATGATGATTGGATGTGAGATAGGAAACACAACCCAGGAATCACCTCTGTGGCTCTGCATGACAGGGGCACATGAACCTAAATTACATGGGTGTTGAAGGGCAGGGTACCATATGGCTAGGCTTCCATAGGCCCTCTGGATAATAGCCTATTAGCTACCTAGGACCCGATACACACACACATGTACTTGTTGCATTACTTGCTATGTGAGGTTGACTGAGTGTGATGGTGAATGTGTAGGTGAATGTGTCACAGTTGTGTATATGTGTGATAGCCTAGTGGGAAACTGTTTATATCATGGTATGTAGTGTTGTAGCTCTGATCCCAGCACAAGATATGTATGCTATTGCTAGGCATGAAAAGCAGTATGGCATATGGTGAGACATAGTCCCATGGTGTTGACTGGAGTGTGCCATTGTAGGCTAAAGCAGTACATGTATGCTTATTGATTGTTAACACTAGTGAACATAAATCCCGTATGAACTGTAGTACTACCTGAAGCTGTAGGCCTAAACAGCACAGTATGGTGTATATCCACATTGCTTGGAAACACTGTTTTGTTTGTTACCTGTAATCCTCACACATTACATACCTCAGGCATGAGGTTTTGTAGATGCTGACACACAGTACTGTATGGTACACAGGTAAAACTCATCTGGGTTGCCATACCTTTGTGTCTTGTAGGTATGTCTGATGTGTGTGTGGGTATGCCTGTAACATGGCCTCGGTGGTATGTGTGTCACAAGATATAAGTGCATATCTAGCAACATGTATAGTGTAGTACAGCAGTATGCCACCTATAGTGATGAATGTGCACATATGTTACTGAGGGGTTTGCTATCAACAAGTAGCGTGGTGTACTGGTAGTACTGTAACTGTACTTTACATTAATTTCAATGGATGACAAATGTCTGTAATCATTAGCTTCATATACGCCTCTTGTGGCTAGGTGGTGCATTGTGTCACATACAGTATGCCATGTACTGTTGTATAGTCTTACATACTGGTTTCACTTTGTTGCTGTGCAGAACATGGCTTGGTATATAGTATGTGCCAGGCACTGTCAGGCAGTTGTGGGCTGAGCAGTGATATGTGGTATTAAAAGTGTGTATCTACTGACAGCCAATAGGTTGCTATCTATGGCATTTCATTGATTTCTGTACTTTAGAATGTTAAGTGTGCCACATGACTTGCTCACAATTACTGTTTTATTGTCTTCCAGGGACATGTCTCACAATAGAAAACATGTGTATCCCCCTGCAGAGGAGGAAGTCATCCTAGATGCCCTGATACAACATCACAACCTGCTGTTCTCCAGAACCAGCCAGGACCAGCATGGGCGCACTGCACTGTGGCAGGATGTTGTCCGTCGGGTGAATGATGTAGGCATGCATAACCGGACTTATGAGCAGGTATGCCATCACTGCAGTGATTTAATCAGACATGTCCGGCAGCATGCCTCCGATGTCCACAGACAACAGCTTGCCACAGGTGGTGGTGCAGCAACACATCCACCCCTCACCAGAGTGGAAGAGCTGCTCCTCAGCATGGTGGCTCCTGGCCAACCAGTACAACAGACATGTGTCATCATGGATGCTGGAGTCACCCAGCATGTCGACTCAGAGCGTGCAGGTAACATGGCATATCTGTAGACTACTGTTAGCTTGATTGTTAGAACATGCATTTATCAGATGTGTATTGTGTATTCAGAAGATGTGGAGGCTGGTGTCATGCAACACTGATAATTTGGAACATAATCTTTATGCCTGTGACTGTCACTTGTTGTACTACTGTAAAATTGCAAACACACAGCAGCAATGCCATAGTTGTTGACACTGACAAACTGTCTCATATCCTTGTAGATCCCTCTGGTGTGATAGCAAGACAGCAGACCCATGCTGGTGAGTGTTCTACATTTACTATAGCATATAACATGTGCATGTCATAGGAGAGTTGTAGGCCATATACACATGTAAAACACCTACACATAATGCATGCACTGCATGTCCCCTGTGGGACTATGCACATCCCAGTAACATGAGTAGCTGCCTCAAATACATGCAATACACAGAGCATCCCAACCAATTGTGGTACACTGTAGTGGACATTGTATATGCAGAGTCAATACACATGCAGACAACATACACCACTTTGTCATATGCAGTAAGTGTTAATATGATACACATGGCGTATGTAAACACCTGCTGTAAGGTCATACTCCAGTATCCCAAATGTCATCAACACAGCACACAGACTATACCTGAGGGGTAGAGGCCTATCATGGGGTGGTGTGACATGCTTCAACACACAACACATTCATGTTAGGCAATGCTCCCCATTGAACATCTTACATATCCATGTAACAACTGTCGGTGAAATGGTTAATGTAGCCAAAGTGGTGCAGGTCAGGTACAGCAAGATAGTTGCCAGTGTGGCATACATTAGTGGCCCTGAGTGACCACATGATGCTGCCTGATGATGGCTCATGGTACTACACAACATCCAGTTATAGTAACTACAGTACTACACATAGCATTCATTGCTATACACCTGACAGTTGTGTGCATCCGGCCAGGGTATGTATACCTATGAGTGATGGTGCACAGGACATTGGAAAGCGTTTCAGACTTGCACAGCAATGTTGTGTCCATATACACATTGTGTTCCAGGGTGAGGCCAATCATTGAACAACACACATGCATCAAAGACATGTATACTGTTATCAACAAGGACTGTCTACACTCGCACTGCATGCTGTTGAGCAACACACATCCTGCATGCTGACACGTGTGATAGGACTCTTTGGCTTGTGATACTGTACTCCACCATCAACCACTAATGAGTATGTTCCATATGGCTGTTGGTGTGTGTGTGTCAACTTGACTGAGTAGTGTATTTGTGTGCATGTGTGCATGTGCGCATGTGTTCATGTGTTCATGTGTGCATGTGTTCATGTGTGCATGGGTTCATGTGTTCATGTGTGCATGTGTGCATGTGTTCATGTGTTCATGTGTCCATGTGTTCATGTGTGCATGTGTGCATGTGTGCATCTGTGCATGTGTTCATGTGTGCATGTGTGCATGTGTGCTAACATCCTGTACAGATTGTAAAGTGTGTTTCCTGTCTCCCTCTCACAGGTGCTGAGGTATGGTTGGATGGCTGCAACAGGGAACCTGAAGTCACTGCCACAAATAGTGAACATGATGATACATGTGTTGTGGCACAGGCAGGTTTGACAGGGTCTGTCGTTGGTCTGCCAATCGACAGTACACAGCTTTCCACCCCATCTATGCGCACATTCATACTGCCAATACATCCCTCAACACCAATGGCCTTAGCTGAGGAACAGCAAACAGTAGGCCTTGACCAGGATAGTGTGGTATCTATGGCACATACAACCCCACACAGCAGCCATACCCAGACACCTGGAACGGTACCACATAGGCATATGTCCAGGGGTTCTCGTGGGAGCACTGCTGGTCGTAATGCCCCTGGCAGACATGCCCCCACAGGTCTCACAACCTCAGGTATGTTCCAGGCTATAATGCAGGCATAGGCATGTATGGGATGGTACACCAGGCAGGGACTAAGGGCGCAAAGGGCTCATAACACCCTCTATCAATGACAGTATCCGTGACCTTGCCGGTGCCATCTGTACTTACACCGAGGTCATTGATAGACGTTGGGGGGAGACACTAGATGTCCCCCGCAATGTAATATCCATGTGCCAGGACAGTGCAGGACGGCTGAGATGTCGACGTGGACATATGCCAGCAACATCATCAGCTGGCAGTCGTCGCAGATGACACGCAAGTCCCAGCCGCTCCCGTAGTGGCAGTACCAGCCCCAGCAATGTTGGGGCTGGGCTGTCAATAGACCATCCTAGACAACCACGTGCACATGGCTCTGGCCAGTCCCAGCAGGGCCATGGGTCCAGTTGACATCCCTCTGCCTCTGACGATAGTACTCAGTCTGGCTTAGTACCCGATACTGTCCGTGGCACCCCTGTCAGGCACAGGTACTATGTCTGTGGCCAGAGACAGTGATCTGTACAGCCTGGCAGGTACAGTCTGTGGCTGTCCCACAACCTCCCATATGTGGCAGCAAGAAGGTGGAACTGTGTGCATGCAGACACACACACACATAAACCAAACACCTAGGGCTAACACATACACACACACACATTACATCAACACTGACCCATACTGTACTGTTGTCCCTCACACACACACACACACACACACACACACACACACACACACACACACACACACACACACATGTCGATTGGATGGGTCATTGTCGGGCTCTGGCAAACCAATAACACACCCTGTGCATATGATGAAACTGTGCCACCTCCTGTCATCTGTGACATTAATGCAGGAAAAGGCTAACATGGTGCTGATGCACAGGGTGACCTAATAGCAGTGTAGCAATGTTAGCATGTTGTCAACAGTAAAGTGTAATGATATCCTTGTAGGTATATCTGAGCAGGCATGATGCATTAAAGCTATGATTATCAATGTAGTATTGTTTACACCAGTGTTAATTCCAAAAATGTATTGTCCGCCCATGTGCCACTTGGCTGATGTGTGTGGTACTGGCAGCATGTGTTGGTGAGTGGACGGTACGTGTGTGATGTGTGCAGTACAGATTTGCAGGTGTACATTTGTGAACATGGTGGAGGTGCACTGTCTGCATGTACGTGCATAGCGGACACATGGGAAGGGTGCCATGCCCTGTATTACACAATGATAACACTTCATATTTCCTATTGGTGGCCAGTATGCATTTTACTACACATATGTTACAACTTGGGTACACATGTGTGTATGACATGGTTTGACACTATGCTGTGGGTGATACTGTTAATATCGGTCATTGGTTTGCATTCTGGTAGTATACATAACCTCAACAGCCTGATTTTAACCAATCGTTAGATGATGTCTTGACAACTGACACACAGATGTAGGATACACAGTAGCATTTGAATCCTTCCGGTACTATACTATACCAGTAACCAGTGGTATTGACCGCCACCCATTCCTGCGACCACTCCTGTTTGGCATGTAGCCATCCTAGGTACAAGCAAACACACTAGGGATATGTGAGTCCACATCTGGTAATGCATACAGTGGCCTACAATGCATTCTCCGAATGAGACACTTATCCTCCATAAGGGTATTATACAGACAGATACCTGTTGACCAACCCATGCTGTAAAGCTATAAGCCAACTATAGCATAGTCATCCACATTTACTACACATAGTATCCTGACAGTACCACATTGGTAGTAGCCCACAACATGTAGCAGGGGTACCGATGTTTACATACAGCCACATGTTATGTCATCTGTCCTTTGATATTCAAATTTCCAAAGGTATGCTGATGTCCTTCAGTGTATCACATAAGCAATAAGGGGTCTGCATGCATATCCACGGAGTTGTTGTATACCTATAATGAATGCCCATTATTGACAGACTGTGTTGTGTTTGAACATGTCTGAAATATACCACAGGCATGAACCCTCACTCACACTATTCTACAGAAACTGTCATGGGTGTGTGTGACACAGATGACCTAGGCCACAGATCACTACAGTGGCTGGCCTTGTCTCATACATGCATATGTGACTTAAGGTCTGAGAAGCAGCAGCACAAACTGTCAATGGTAACAGATGTATTTGTGTAGAAAGCAGGCTTCACACCTATGAACTAATTGAGGTCAGATGTACATATATGTATTTGCCACACAGATACCAGAAGTGTGCAATGCACATACTGTTGTTTTACTGATATGTCATACAGTAGTAAAAGGCAAACCCACAGCACATTGACCAACAGTGTCACACACACACTCAGCAATTGCAGGATTCAAACCTCTACTTAACTATGTTATGATTCTAGAAAGGTACGCATTAACACAATGCGCTATATGCATTACTGGGTGATTTAATTTCCACTGCTGTATTTGTGGGATACTGACATCATCAGACTTGCCAAAGAGGAATTTACCTCTTTTAATGTGTTTTACCAGTCTCCAAAGAGGAATTTACCTCTTTTAATGTGTTTTCCCTGTCTCCAAAAGGGGCACTCCTCTCAAAGGAAATCACACACACTCATACACCCCTTCACACCTCTGAATTAATTGAGGTCACATGTACATATATGTATTTGCCACACAGATACCTGAAGTATGCAATGCACATACTGTTGTTTTACTGATATGTCATACAGTAGTCAAAGCAAAGCCCACAACACATTGACTAACAGTGTCACAAACACACACTCAGCAATTGCAGGATTCAAACCCCTACCTAACTATGTTATGATTCTAGAGAGGTACACATTACCACAACACGGTACATGCTTTGCTGGGTGATTTCATTTCCACTGCTGCATTGGTGGGATGCTGACATCATCAGACTTGCCAAAGAGGAATTTACATCTTTTAATGTGTTTTCCCAGTCTCCAAAAAGGGTACTCTTTTCAAAGGGAATCACACACACACACATACAACCCCCACACACACACTCAGCAATTGCAGGATTCAAACCCCTACCTAATTATGTTATGATACTAGAGAGACACACATTAACACAATGCGCTATATGCTTTACTGGGGAATTTCATTTCCACTGCTGTATTTGTGGGATACTGACACCATCAGACTTGCCAAAGTGGAATCTATTTATTTTAATGTGTTCCTAGTCTCCAAAAAGGGAACACCTCTCAAAGGAAATCACACACACACACACACACACACACACACACACACACACACACACACACACACCCACAGCAATTGCAGGATTCAAACCCTTACCTAACTGTGTTATGATATTAGAGAGATACGCATTAACACGACACGCTATATGCTTTACTATGTGGCTTCTTTTCTCCTGCTATATTTATAGGATGCTGACATCATCAGACTGGACATGGTAATGTGTGTGCACTTTGTTTTATGCAATCCTAGAAATGAACCATGTGGGTCAGCAGGTGTTAACAGCTTGAACAGGACTCCACAATTCTTAGCTTGTGTAATCTATTTGTGAACAAATTGCCATTCCTTCATATGACAATATATATTTATGCACAGATTGTTGATTCTGTGGGTACGACATATGTCTGGGATGTTGATAAAGGGCTATTCAAAGTCTATGTGGGACGTGTGTAGCTCCTTTCAGTGATGTATGTCCTGGGTGGCTGCCTTGCAAACAGTCTAGCAGGTTTGGGAACCATGATCTGCCCATGAACATACCAAAGTTGGTAGGGTTGTGTGTTTGTCGGCTTCCAATAGCTCTGTTTATGACTTCAATCATGATGGACTCCATGGCCTTGCAGATCAGACTTCATAGGCTTATAGGACTATAGTTCCCATGGTCTGTTGTGCACCAACACTTGTGGGGTGTGCCATATGTTGCTGTATCACATTCAACAATTTCAGATCCTGTAGACAGGGTGAGGCTCAACAGACTGTTCAAGTGCAGGGTCTGTTTGTTCTGTAGTTCACTTATGACACATATAGGGAAACAATGTAATCCAATTGATGCCATGTTTTAGGCTTTGGGAGGAGCTGTTTACCCATTCTACATGTGATATCTCCTGGTATGATGATAGGGCCTTTTGTCAGTGGGAGGTGGGTATGTATGTATGGCCATGTCTGACAGGATGTCGGCATTGTCAGTCAGGTACAGTTGGCCCTGACTCAGGACATATATGAGTGTACATTGCTAGTTATGACATAGCTGAAGGAAGTGTCATGGTTCTGTCTGGACTCCTTCGCAGATAATCATTCCAAAACACCGCCAAACCTGAGCACTAAACTCCTGTTATACTCTTTTACACACTTAACACCCTACTGATCCTTTCTGATCAGTCAACAGAGCATTTCATCATATATCCTGGCATGTCCAAAGGTCGGTTTCATGTGTACTCTCCAGTTCAGCTGGTGAATATGGGAAATTTTTACGCAATGTTATAACTGCCTTATGTACACAGACAACCCTCTCCTCCTCCCAACAAACTCAGATATATGTGAGAAATGCAACTATATAGACAAACAGAAGGCTGAGCTCTCTCGACCCATGACTGGCACAGTCTATCAGGTGGTGGAGGTAACCACACACACCACAAATCCAGTCTCACATAGACCTATAGCGACAGCAAACAAAATACATTACCACACAAAAACATACTTGGAGGCTCTAAATAAAATCTGCCTAAGCAGCAGAGACCTCCAAAGCAGACACCCAAACAACTGCTACCCCACAACAATACCCACATATCACATAGTTCACAAAGTCAGTGTGCCACACAGTCACTGCCCTTAGGGCTAAACAACACACCCAATACACTTGTAATAGGTGACTCTATTGTCAGACACACTGACGTCCCACTCACCAGGCTGAACAAGGAGAAGGTCACTTTGAGCTGTCTGTCGGGTGCCAGGATCCGCCACATAACACATGCACTCAGGTCACTGCAAAGCAAGTACAAATATGGCTCCATCATTGTCCTTGCTGGTGTGAATGTCCTCAGATGTTCCTCCCTGGACTACATGACAAGAGACATAGAGGTGCTCTCTGATCATGTAGCCCAGGCCAGTATGACCCTGACCTTGTGTAGCATCTTACCCTCACCAAGAATGATGGCACAGTATACAGACAAACTGATCAATTTTAACAGTTGGCTAACATATTGGTGTCATTCAAAGGGGATCCAGTGTTTGTCAGCCTGGGATGACATGCTCGACATGCCACGTAGCTTCGCTATGGACGGCCTGCACCTGTCACCCCTGGACTTTCGAATACTGGCTAAGGCTCTTGCCACCCCCATAGTGCCTTTTTTAGGCAAGGCTCAAAAGACAAACCCACCTCCATAGACAATACAAGGTAAAAGAAACTAAGGGTAATGCTGCTCAACACCAGATGTCTAAACCTCAAAATGCACGCACTCAAGACTCTTCTCAGTATGGAGAATGTTGATATCTGTGCAGTAACATTCACCTGGTTCAGGCTCCTGTAAGCACCCCAGCACTACCAGGTTATACTTCATACCATGTTTTTCGGCCACAAGACTCGGACCGACCAACAAAAATAGGGGGAGTATCCATATACATCACAGATACACACACCTCCAGGTTTGTAGCACTGCATGAAGCATCGGAGACCATACATGTGCAACTAGCAGTGAGAAAAACTGCCTTTCAGTTTGTAGCCTGCTACAGACCACCCTCCCAAACTCAGGAACCCCACTCGGCCTTCCTGGGAACACTGGAGAATATGAAGGTCTCTCCAAACACCATTATATTGGGTGACTTCAACTACCCAAACATTGACTGGGAATACTACTCAAGCCCCAACACCCTTGCCCAACAGTTGCTAGAATTTATAAGCTCAAATGCTATGGCACAACTGGTCACCATACCCACAAGAGGGGAAAACATATTGGACCTGATCATCACCAACATGGGGACTCTATGTTCCACACCAGAGGAATACCCCTCATTGGTAAGGTCAGACCATACATTTATCTTACTGGACATCCATATCCCATCCCCACCCCCATCCTAGGTAATCTCGGTGAAGAGCTTCTCAAAAGCAAGCGTCACACTTCTCCAAACCGAGGTGGTATCCTTCAAAGACCCTGGGACAGTGGTAAATATGGCTCAGACCACTGAATCCTTTACAAACGCATTCTATGGACACCTACTGGAATGCATGGATCGTGCTATCCAAAATAACAACAAGACTTACTCCTCCAAAGGCAGGGGACCTGTCTGGTGGACCCCAGCCATAAATAAGCTATACAATGAAAGGAGGAGGCTACTACATGATAGAGCACAATCCCAAAAAGGGAAGGCATCTCTGATCAGTACTAGCAAGAAGCTACAATCACTCATGAATTCATCTAAGGCCCGCTTTGAAAGGAAAATTGCACCAGACACTAAGGACAATCACATGGCCTTCTTTAGTTATGTCAGGAAGCTGGGTGGCAACTCCCAGATATGCTGTGAGTTACTGCAAAATGACAAAACATACACTGAACCCACAGACATTGCCAACATCCTGGCAAACAGATTCAGTGCAAATGTCTCCCCCCATCCCCCCTAAAGAGCAAATGTCCATCCCAACAGAGTGTAACCTCCCTGACATCACAGATGGACAGGTGAGAGCTGCCCTCTCCAAAGCAGACAACACAGCATCAATGGGACCGGACGGTGTCCCAGCCTGCGTCTTACACGAATTTCATGATGAACGTAACCCTCACATTAAGTCACTGTTCAGTATCAGACTTACTACAGGATATGTACCCAAGTAATGGCGTACAGCAACTGTGGTCCCACTCCACAAAGGTGGTGCCACAACGGACCCTGGACACTATCACCCTATAAGCCTAACTAGCCTGGTCTGCTAAGCTATGGAGCGTATCATCATGGAACTCATACACAAAGACATCGGGAACCTACAGACACTGGATCCTACCCAATTCGGCTTTGTTGTGGGCAGATCTTGCCTCTTGAACTTGGTTGACTTCTTTAAACAGTTACCAGGTCATAGACGTAGGGAAGGAAGTCCACACAGCCTACCTGGACCTCGCAAAACCCTTCTACACAATACCCCACTCAGGCATCATACATAAGCTCACCAGCTTTGATATCGACATATATGTCAAAAGATGGATTGCTAACTGGATCAGGGATAGCACCCACATGGTCAGTATTGCAGGTGCCATGTCTGACTCTACACCATTTACAAGTGGCATCCCACAAGGCTCAGTCCTGGGACCTCTCTTGTTCAGTATATATTTCTCTGATGTAGAGGCTAACACAGGAGGAATATGGCTGACCATGTTCGCAGATGACTGCAAACTGGGTGCCATAATCCACTCTCCAGCTGGAACAAGCATCCTCCAAAAGGGTCTCACAGAGATGGATAACTGGTGCCAAAGCCATGGCCTACAGCTAAATGCCATTAGATGCAAAGTCATCCCCTTTGGGAATAACAACGTGGCCACACATTACCACATAGGTAGTAATCCATTAAGTACGGTAGGAGTTATTAGGGATTTGGGGACACGAGTAGTTAGCAATCTCGCCTTTGACAATCACATTGCCAAAGTGGTTAGACAGACCTTCTATTTAGCCCACCTTATCCCAAAAGGTTTCACATCTAGATCAAGTGAGGTCATTGTGCCCCTATACTCATCAGGCCCATGATTGCATAAACCCGACACCTGCAGCAACATTAATGGCCACAAAAGTACCTCACCAAGTAGATCTAGGGACTCACACAGATGCCCTGCGCAGTTCGGCTAAAGTAACGCCAGCTCTACTCAGTCGCTTACCGCCTACTCAGGTGCGATCTGTGCAAGTTGTTTAAAGCCATGTCCAACCCAGAATTAATGGACATGCTCCACCTCAGGATATCCAAATCCATTAGCGCTACATGCTCCAGGGACGTAAACCTCAGCACAGATATTAATAGGACATGCTGGAGGGACAGATTCTTATCCCAGAGGCACCCCTCACTCTGGAATGAGATCCCAGTCCTGCATAGGCAGAGCCCCTCACTGACCACCTACAGGAGGCATCTTGATGAGTGGATAGGTGATCGTATGTTTACCCCTGGGATCTCTTCTGGGTCCCTGCTAGACAGAGGCACAATAAACTAAACGTAAAAGGGCTATCTTGTGTGATCTACTATTCACAGGCACAGTCTACTAATCTAACAGGGTTGCGAAAGCCAAACACACTCTAGCTAGGCTTATAAGTGCCCTAGGGCAGATAGCCTAGTATCAACCTATGAACCTATGATAATGTTCGGGATGTACATTGTTTATTGATGATACTGATTGCAGGTTTTTTTTTTGCTTTCCCACTTTCTATGAACAACCTAAGTATCTGCAGAACATATTTGATTATGACAGGGTTACACTATATTATATATGTGTCTGTTGTCATATAACTGTGTGCACAAGGCGGATTGGTGAATAGTGAGAGGTTCCTGGGTTAACACATGCAACTGCCGGATATGTGTGGCCCACTGCTGTACTCAGACATGGCCTAAGTGTGTGAGCATGCCCAGTTTGGCCTTTCAGTGTTTTGTTGCCTGACATTTGTCTCATTTATTCAAGTGTGTGAGCATGCCCAGTGTGACCTTTCAGTATGTTGCTGTCTGAAGTCCACTACATTTGCTGATGTGTGTGAACATGACCAATATTAACATTTATACTACATGTGTGTTGAAAATCAGGTTCTATTCTTACTGCAGGGCTCACCTTTGTGTCATAACTCGACAGGGATTATGCTGTGCCTGCAGGGTTTCCATGAGATACTTTGCATAGACTTATCAACATTTCTTCATACAGGCTGACCACTGAAATGCTGTCATGATTTAGTGGTTCAGTACTATGCCTATAGTGCACAGTATTCTGGGTTCAAGGCTTGTCACTGCTTTATATTTTCATACTGAGCAGACTAGACTGCTTAAGGGCCAGTAGAGCAAATATGAGCATGTTGGCTTTTGTTCAGCTATGCCCAACTTAGGCCAAGCTTGTCCAACATTGCTCAACATTAACCAACATTGCTGAACGTTGCCCAATATTGCTCAACATTGACCACAGTTGTGCTAGTTAGTGTGTGCAATTGGGTTTACATATACTAAATGGTGGTAAAAGCTGTTTAGCACTGCTTTATATTTCTTAACACATGGAAATCATGCCTCAGGTGGTGCTGCAGGGCTGCCTATGTCAGATGCACATACTACGCTCCCTATACATGTTTAAAAAAGGTAGTGTCAAGTTAAGCATCCCTTTTACTATATGGGCGTGTCAGTGAGAGGTATCATTTCCAGGGTTCCTACTGAGCCAGTGTATGTGCTATGCGTTGCCTCGTTGCAAAGGCCAAAGCATACTGGGCATGCCTCTTTCTGCCTACAGGGGCAGGCTCAGGTTGTTCCGCCTCCAAGTCACGCTCTGCCTGTGATAGCCTTGGCAATGGTGGGGGGGTGTTTGGCCCGGGCCTATGCTGCTCCTGCTGCAGCGATTTTTGCAGGATCATATTATGTAGCTTAGCACATACCATGACAATTTGGGTACATGTAGTTGGTGAGTACTGCAAGGCTCCACCAGATGTATCCAGGCACCGGAACCATGACTTGAGCAGCCCAAACACATGCTCGATTACATTTCGTGTTTGTGCGTGTGCCTCAT